>NW_024426119.1:6628239-6722832 GCF_017311325.1 Ursus maritimus | reverse complement strand
GCTGAAGGAGCTGGTAGGAAGCAACCAGACATTGAAGGTGAAGGAGAACATGGCCTGTGGCTGTGGGAGACCCAAAGCTGTCAAGGGCAAAGGCCTGGGAGCTCTGTGCACCCCAGATAAAAGGTTCTTGTTTTTCACCTGAGTGAGCCCAGGGTTCTGCTCAGTGATTCTATCTTTGAAGTGGAGAGGGTTCAGTGCCCGGTGGCAACCTCATTTCTAACACATCATTACATTTGCCAAGTGCCCTTGAGCACGGGGTACAAACTTTATAGATACGGTACACACACATACACACACACGGAGGCTCAAGTGGGCTGGGTGCTGCTTTAAACGGTGACCACGGAAAAACCCATGAGCCCCCAATCTGATAGATCAAGCCTGGCTCTGTGAGCCCCTGGCCTGAGTCCTAGGGCTTGGTACCACCTCGATATGCTGCTGTTTATTACCAGTCCAGATATATAATCTCAGCGATCCCTTCTTGAAACATAGAGAAGAGCTGGTGACATTTCATTGACTGGAGAAACTGAAATCCACCTGGAAGACTGGATTTCATACCCTCAGGGACCACCTCTCACCACTGGCAATCACCACTTACCCACTTTCTTGACCACCAATGGGCATTGGTATGTGAATGGCTCTGTCCATGTCTAGAGAGACGACAGGTTCCTTCCGGTGGCAGGAACTGGTCTGTCTCGTTCCCCGCTAGATCCTCACTATCCAGCAAATAACTTGACATCTGCAAGATGCCCAGAAATCTTTGTAGAAGGAAGGAGTGCGGAATAACAGAGGAATGAGAGGAGTATCAGCGTGATGTTCAGCAAGATAGGCTATCCACCGCCATATTCATTTCTGAACTCCTCCTGAGGAGTGCCAACGGGCCCAGGCTTCGAGTGGCAAAATCAGCCTTGCTTCCTTTTTCTCCCCCAGCCAAAGTCTGGAAGTCAGATTCTGCAGGCTTTCAAGAATCTTGCCTTGCTCACTTCAGTGAGATTCAAATAAGGAATTTGAGGGCAGGGGCGGAATTGGGGAAAGGGTACCCCCCCACCCGGCGCTATGACAGGTGGTCGGTGAGCAGTTTAGCACGGTGGACCAGGCAGAGGGCCACCCGTCTCACTCAGTGCTGGCCACAAGCGGACCCCAAGCTCCCCAAGTGTCTGTGGGTCCCCAGCACCGTNGTGAACGGTGCTGCCAATGGCTGTTGGTGCCTGAGGGTGCAGCCCAGGGTGGGCTGAGTCAGCAGCCTGCCAGTTTCCCCCTGGCACTGCTCTGCCAGCCACAACCCTCCCCTTCCTGAACAGGGGCGGTGAGGGGGAGATGCTCTGTTCTCTTCTCCTGCTCACCCCAGCTATCGGGGATGAGAAGGGGAGGAGCTCCGAGGAGAACGGGCACAGAAACAGCCTGCAGTGTTCAGAGGTTAGGACTCCAAGGAAGTTCTGTCGGGGAAATCTCTCCAAAACTCCCCCTCGGACACTGCTCTTGCTTCCAGTCACTTCGGCCTGCCTCCTCCCAGCACTGGCCACGGGAGTACGTGTGTCCCTTTGCAAGCCACGGCAGCTCTATTGTTTTGTGGCTCTTTGCTCCACCATGAGCCACGGACAGAAGCTCCCCCCCACCCCCCACGGAAGCGTCGGAGCCTGACACAAAGAGGTAGCCTCTCTCCAGTGGTCTCCTCTCAGACCCTTGAAACCTGTGTCAGCGCTCTTTCCCGCTCCCCCTGCGTGTAGCCTCACGACTGCCAATCGCTGGCTCCCTGCACACAAAGGCTTCTCTGTTTCTGGCCAGGCTGGAGTCACATGCTTTCACTCTTAACCCCAGAGCTCTAAAACTAAACACCCACCCTCTTTGGCCCCAGATGACCCTGTTTACGTCTGCTGAGCCAATGGCAAACAGCAACAGTAGTGAAAACTTCTGTCGGGAGAGACTTCTCGACTGTGGGTGTGAGAGACCAATCTTCACTTTGTGTAACGTGGGGACTTCAAGAAGTTTTGGGAAGCGACTTACAGGAAAAAAAAAAAAAAAAAGGAAGCCAGAAGCCTGCCCCAACTCCTCTGTTTGCTAGAGTGTCTCTTACCAGAGACCCCGGGGGCTCAGGATAAAGCTTGAAATAAACAGAAAATGGTGAGCAGAGTTTTCATGGCTGAGGGGAAAAACAGTCTGGATTTTCTTATGGAGATCCTACTTTGTTTAACCCTTAAGGAGAATATTTTTATGACGGATACTCTTTGCTCCATGTCACTCCCTTGGTTTAGGGGAGTAACCTATGAAACTATGGAGGTTTCTGGAGAGAAGGTCTGGTTGGATCCATTTTGAAGTTTTGGGTCAGAAGGACTTGCATTTCTGTTTTTCCCTGACGATTCCTTTTCTTTCAGTCTGTGTGGTAGCCCGTGTTAGCTGTGAAGGAAGTCAAGTTTCCTTTGATTGTTCTTACCCCGATCAAAGTGGTAGAAGTTGAAGGGAAAATACCAGAGCCCGAAAATGCTGGTAACGTTGGCGGCTCCTGATTAGGTAGGGGAGGTGGAGCCAAGCAAGCCACTTCCACAGCCTCGTCCTCATCCTTGGGGTCAGTGAAGTTCTCTGGGCAGAGAACGGCAAGTAAGTTTCATGTGTAGTGAGAAACCGGCAGCCAGCTGTGTTAAGAAGGATTCTGATGCCCCATCTAGGCTTAGCAGAAAAGAGTGCCGGGACTAATGAGCAATGTCTGCTGAGCACGGGAGGAGGAAATGAGAGTACACATTTGCTACCCCTGTCCTTCCTCATGCCCTGTCAGAAAGTTAGATTATCGTACGTATATAAAGATAAATAGCAAAATGGGCAGGAGGAAATGGCGGACAGGATGAGAGAAGATGTCGCTAGGGCAGAGACAGTGGTGCTTGTGAAACATTGTATTTAGTCCTGCATAGTAGGTGGGCCGTGTGACAATGCAATATGAACAAGCAATGAAACAGAAGCAGAAATGATGTGTGCCAGCTCCAGGCTGGGGCAGAGATGCCCTTGTGCCATGTCCAGTGATTGAGGAGCACCTCGTTCCAGATGGTACCGCTACGGCATGGTGTCACCCGTCACTTCAGGTCTCTGAGGGCTATGCGGAGTAGAGCCCCCGGCCAACCTGGGATGAATGCCCCGCATAAGAGAGAAATAAACCCTTTTTGTGTCCACTGGGATTTCGGAGTTACTTTCTTACTGCGGTATACCCTGCCCTATCCTGGCTCACATAGTTGTCAGGCAGGACGGATTTTTCTTTTCCTTTTCTTTTTTTGTTTTCTCCTCATATTGGAGATCACTATTTAAAAAAAAAACAACAACAACAACAACAACAAAACCTTGAAAATCAATTCTAGCATATGTGAGAGTCGCCAGTCCAAAGGACATTAATTTGAAAATAGGGATTCCAATTCTGCAAAATAGTGAAAGTGTATGTGAAAGTAATTTGAAAGTATAAGCAAAATATAAATATAGTATATTTTAAACATAGCTCCCAGTACTAGTACTTACTCAACCGGTATTACCATCACTGCCTGGAGCCAGACAGGATGGCGAGAAGGATCACTTACAGAAAGGAGAAGAAAAGGCTTCAGATATTAGCGTCAGTATCCTAACACTAATGTTAGGCTATTGGGCTGGAGAAATCTAGACAGAAAAGGTAAAAGAGACTGTGGCAATTTAATCATATATCGAAGGATTTCTTCGGGAAAAGTGCCGATTACCCCCCAATCACAATTAACGCAGTATTTCCATGCCAGGGATCTAGTCACCAACCTCTGTCAGAATGTTCGTAGGGACGGTTCGTTATACACTTGTTAAACACAGGGCGTATTGATCAGTTTTCTTCTTTTCTTCTCAACTGCTGTTCTTCCTTCTTCCCACCACCACGATGAATATTGGCGCTGCTGTGCAACCATCCAATGAATTCTCCCTTTGCCGTGGGCCACTGCCCATCCCCCCATTCCGACGCCTGCGCAGTCACCGTGGTTATACAGCCCTTTAAGGTTTTGCTCCTAGTTCTTAGGTTCTATAAATCTTTGCATCTTTGATGATTTCTTTTTCAGGAAACCTTCCTATAAGTGCAGTTTCTGGGTTGGAGATGGAAGGAATGATAACTACCATATTAGAATCCTCCCCCTCCCCCCCCCACTAAATCTCAAGGTTTAACACAAAAAAAGTTTCTTTCTCACTCACACATCTGCCTAATGGGGATGTTTGGTGGGTGGCCTTCAACATGGTGATTCAGGGATCCAGGTTCCTTCTAGTTTGTCAGTCGGCCAACCTCAGCACGTACCTTCAAAGCCATTACAGATGGGGGAAAAGAGGGTGGGGAAGCACATCTGCTTCTTCGCCACGTCTGCTTGGAAATGATACATACCACCCCCATTCATTTCCCATTAGTGAGTCCTAGTCACATGGGACCGTGCTTACTGTAAGGGGGCCTGGGGAATAGAGTCCAGGGCTGGGTGGGCGTTTCCCAGCATCACCCACATGCTACGGAAGGATGCAGAATTGGTGCACAGCTAACGTCTCTGGCTGCGAAGGGTATTCCAAGTCTGTGTGAATTAATTCTGCAAGGAAAGTCCCATGCTCTTTTGGGTCACACGATTGACTAAGGTGGTTACAATTTCACCACTTGATTCCCTTCCTTCTTCCATCACTAGGCGCAAAGTGAATCGCTTTGATTCTGATGGTGTGACTTCCTGCCCTGTGTACATCTTTCCCCTTCCACTTTTACCCAGTGTCTTGACCGTTCTTGCTTCGTGGAAATTTCCATTCCGACTCCTCTTCCCTTTTGCGGGGCAAGAAGTAATTTTGGCTGACCGTCCTCATTTGTAACTCTGCCCTTCTCCTGCTCCACGGTGCCCTCCCCCTTTCTCCAGAAGCTGAACAGATATCCCTCTGCCATTTGAACCTTCTCCGCGGGGCTTACACTTTGGGACCTCCCTGGAAACCATCCCCCTCCTAATCTTTTGGGATTTCGATTTTCAGAGCGTGTTCCTGCTGGCTCTGGGCCTACTGTTCACCTTGTCTCCTGTACGGTCTTGCCTATTTAGTCTGATCCCCAGATCCAGGGATGATGCACCGTTTGTCTCTGGCTGGCTTCAGTGCCGATCTTGAAAGGAAGACTCGGAGCTCTGAGCTCATCCTTGGGCCTGGCAGGCTGTCCTGCAGTAGGTGGTTATGGCTGACCTGGTACTTCTAGCCCCTCCCCCACCGACCCCAGGTCCTGTTGACTCATTTTAATAGGGAAGAAAGAGAGAGAGCAGGGACAGAGGGGCCATATTAACTGTACACTTTCCTGAGCACTACACTAGGTTTTCTGGGGGAGTTAGAATTGACCGAGTACAGTGCTGAGCCATGCTAATGCCTTGGGAGAACTGGAAAACTCCTGATTTGGGCCAGGAGTGACTGCCCCACACTGCCAGCTCGAAGACCCCTTCCAAGACCCTTGGGATCCAAGGTTCTTCCCAGGGAATAGCCTTAGCCGCTAAGCTTCACCCACTGGAGGGCAACAGGTGGGAAAGTTCCCCTTTGTCACCACCGGCCGCTAGGAAGTGTGCCCAGAAGCAAGTGTGAACAATCCATCACCTTCTTTCAGAACTGGTGACTTGCAGGTGCTCTAATGAGAGATGCTAATGTTCTTCCAGTCCCTCTCTTTCTGAGCTTCTCCCTCGGAAAAGCCTCTGAGAGTCTAACCCCACGCAGGGCATTGGCAAAGAGACCCCACAGCTAGGGGTTGGCTGATTCTGTCCGGCCTCATACTGCAGATGCTCCCCCCACCTGCTTTCAGGATAATCCTCAGGAACTTTTTTTGGTGGGGGGGAGGGAAGAGGAAAGACACCAGTTTCCTCGAGAGAGGTGGGGCAAGGGAGCAGCCGAGAGAAAGCTGCTCTGTCTGGAAAGGAAGCCAGAAAGGAAGACAGAGACTCTTTGAACTTCTCCCACCGAGCTGACAGGAAAATTGCAAAAACACCATCAGACTGGATCAGGATGCAAGGGAGCAACCAGGAAGGCATGGCTCCTTTGAAGGTTTCCCACTCTGCGTGCGGTATAGCTTCTGGAAGGGAACACCAGCTGCAGTGAGCCGCGAACCTGGCTGCTCGGACCGACCCCACACTGGAAACGGGCTCAGGGGTGTTGTTGTAGAAACCCCCACCGTCCTGCAGCCAGAGCAAAGGTGCACGTGAGACTCAGAGGCTGATGAACTTCCCCCGGGGAACCAGGGAGAAGCAGGCAAGGACCAGGTGAGGAACACAGGGGGCTCCAGAGAGGAACAGGAGTTAAGAAAGGACAAGGGCTAACCTGGGTCCTGGGGAGAGTGTGCCAGTGAGCCCCAGGAATGACCCAGAGGGACCAGGACCGGGAAGGTCAGCATTGGCCTAGGCAGGGGGACTGGAGGAGTGAGCAGAACTCTCTAAGTCATTTGTGGGACACAGGACCCCTGTGAAAAAACTATGAAGAACTTTTTTTAAAGATTTTATTTATTTATTTGACAGAGAGTGAGCACAAGCAGGGGGAGTGGGAGAGGGAGAAGCAGGCTCCCCACTGAGCAGGGAGCCCAATGAGGGCTCGATCCCAGGACCCTGGGACCACGACCCAAGCTGAAGGCAGATGGTCAGCTGACTGAGCCACCCAGGCACCCCCAAATTATGAAGAATTTAAAGACGGCAACAGCAGATAAGAAACCGCGCGGGGGGGGGCGCCTGTGGCCTGGGTCGTTGCGCTGCCTTTGGCTCAGGGTGTGATCCCGGAATCCTGGGATCGAGCCCCACATCAGGCTCCTCTGCTGGGAGCCTGCTTCTTCCTCTCCCACTCCCCCTGCTTGTGTTCCCTCTCTCACTGGCTGTCTCTCTCTCTGTCAAATAAATAAATAAAATCTTAAAAAAAAAAAAAAAAAAAAAAACCAAGTGCAGGGCCCTTGTGAGGGCAGGGCCGTATACAGCTGGCTCAGGTGGCATGCCCACGAAGCCGGCCCCGGGTGTGAGGTAACCAGGTTGGAAGGCTGCAAGCTCCCATGTAAATGGACGCCAAAAAGATGAGTCCAGGCTGTAGAAGTGAAGGCCAGGAGTGGGGGGAAAACATCACACTCCCTCAGGAGTCTTTTGGTTTTAAAAAATATGGGGAAAAATAAAGACTCTCCATTAACAACACGTTTTTAACTTTTTAACAGGCCTTCACATCTCTAAATCCATATAACACAGGTGACAATTTTATGAGCCAAGTTATGCATAGCACATTTTATGTTCCTAAACGACCTAAGTGATTTTTGTAGGTCCTCAAAGGACACTAAAAAAGTAAGTGTAGCGGAGGAAAAGAGAATTGTGCGTATTTTCATTTCTCCATCAAATGACCATATTTCCTTTATAGAAAAGTCATCCTTCTCCCCCCATTCCTCCTTTGTCCAAAATGTCTGGACATTCCTCATCCCTGGTCCAGACCAGTTTTGTTTGTGACTTGTCACTGTGTCTTGCCTCATGGTTTGGAGACCCTGACTCCCCAGTGTGGTTAGGGCTGGTGTCACTTGGTCAGCCCCATAGTCTCCCCACCCTCAGGTGGGCAGTTACTCCATATAGCAAACTCTTTCTGAGAACAAAGCTCATGGAAAAGTGAAAGATCTGGTCCTAGAGCTTGAGGAGGGAGCCGGGGACGCAGGACTAGAGGTGGTGGGACAAAGAGCTGCTGTCTCCTGCTCTCTGTGGTCTCTTCCAACTTCCCTCTCTGGGTAGGGAGGAGAGGCGGGATCATACCTACTTCCTCAGGTGGGGTGCCCCCTCCACCTGCAGCTCTCCACCTCAGGGAACAGGGACTGTCACTCTGAGCAGGTGGCCATGTGTTTTTTCTCCTCAGTGGGACTTCTCAGGGGAGAGACGCACCAACCATCCCCTAAAATTTGGAGACTCTGTCCAGTGGAAGGATCTGTCTCCCCTAATGTCAGGCCAAATCAGCGAAACCTTTGCTCAGCAGGACTGTGAGACCACGGATCTTCTCAGAATAGGATGAGGGGTCAACCTGAGCTGCTACTATACTTCATTGGCGTGGGGGAGAGTGTCCGAGGAAAGTCTGGGAGCTAGAAGCAAACTTAAAAAAAGCAAAGAATTTCCTTTCTACCCAGCCAAGCCCTGCTTCTAACAGCAACACGAACAGCTTCATAGCGGAGAGACTTAGGAGAGCCCTCAGATTGGCTCCCCCGACACTTCTTTCCACTCCCTCTTCAGGGCAGCCTTGCTGAGGTGGACCAGAGCCAGTGGCCCTGAAGAGTTTTTGAGGGACGGGAAAAGAAAGGCCCCCTGGTGCCTCAATCTGAAGGCCAGAAATGAGGCCTGCCTCACCTGCTCTTCCTGCTAACAGACCCCAGCCAAGCTTAGCAGCCTCCCTCATTCCCTGCCGCTGCCTCATCCCCCACCCCCACAGCTACCCCTCACCCCCCACCCCCAGTCTGTGGGGCTCATAACAGCCTGGAGCAGGAAGAGGCCCTATCAGGGACGGTCCCCTGGGGAGGACCAAAGGTCAGGGCCGAGGGTCTGGGGGCCCAACGGGAGGCCCTTCCCCACTGGCAGTGACGGCAGCCAGCGGTGGGAGTGCGGCCAGCGGGTGGCAGCGGGCCCCAGGGGCAGGCCTCATGCCCTCATGACCAGGGTGACTGAATCTGCCAGCTGTGGGGCCCGCCCGTGCCAAGTCTGCCCTGGCTCCGTCTAGTCGTAATCGATGCTGGCGCCAGGCCAGGCCCCCTGCCAGCTCCGGTCACACTCGGCTAACACGAGAGGCCCAGCCCATTAACTCCTCGCCAAGGCCCATTGTCTGGGTCCCTGCCTGGTGGTTTATTTACGTGGTTTATTTACTCCTGGCTGGCTGGACAGGCGGTGGCGGCGGGCAGGGCGGGGGGAGTGGGGCTCCAGGCTGCTTGCGGGGAGGGGCCAGCCTGGGAGCCTGGTGGGCCGAGTGGACAGGACGGTGGCATCCAGAGCCCCAGGGCAGGGCACACTGGGAGGGTGGCTTTTTTTGTTTTAAACCCACATCAAAGATTCCCAGTAAAGGCAGAGCGAGACAGATGCAGTAGACACTGGATCCTCAACTCCCAGAGAGTGGCCTTCGAATCCTCTACAAGAATTTTTAACATGTAAAATACATGTAAAGACACTCTTTTATTTTTTTAAGTTGGCATTTAAACTCTTCATCACAAGTCTAAATAGTTCTGAAGGATATGCTTTCTAGCATCTTATAAACGTTTTTCACCTTCTATGTGCTTTTATTTGACTATAGATCTTAAGTGACAGCCATTATGAAAATTCAAAGAAAAATGAATATTGATACTTTAAAATATTTTTCAATATCTCTTTGAAATGTCCAATGGAATCTAAATATCATAGCAATTTGATAGCCGCCATTATCCATTTAAAAAAATAGAGAAATGTTCTAATTCTTTAACAGCTGGGAATTTACATTGCTCGCTTCCCTCCACGAGCTTGTGTTTCCATTCCACTCTGTTACGGATTTTCTCCACAGGCAATGTGTTTTTTATGATTGCAAATCTTTTATTGAGTAATAGATCAATAAAAATGTTAAGGGTAACACTTCCTTCGTTCATAAAGCTATATTAACAATTTTTGTTTTGATTTTGATTGTTACAATGATTAATACTCAATTGATGAGAACAATGTAAATAATTGATGAATTTGACAACTATTAAACATAAAAAGTAAACTTTTATCAGAAACGCATCTCTTAATGAGATGGGAAGGGCAGATTCTCGTCCGCATTAGTGTGCATGCATGTGGGTGACAATTACTTATTGCTAGACCGAAGGTTCGGCGCCTGTTTCAGTCCCATGATAGATTTAAACACTGAGAAAGCTTGTGCACACAAGCAAACAAATAAGTACGGATGGGAAACCAATGAATTTTGTTATGGAATGCCATTCGATTCTTTGAACTTCCAAATTATATGCCTCAGATTATTACCACATCTTTTTTAATGTTCCACTGACAATGTGGTTAGCGTCTCCTTCCACTTTGTTGAAAGCAAATAACTGGAAACCATCTGACTTGCAAAAAGACTTGTTACCCCATCTTTAGAGCCCCTCAAGGTCTCCTACCCACTCCACAGTGCAGTGCCCCCAGTGGGGTTACAATGAGTGAGAGGTGAAGCTTTTTCTTGGAAAGCCCTGTTTCCCGCGGGAGTGTGAAAGGGCATGCCCTATCTTAGGTGCCTTTGTAGGAAGATCACTTTTGGGAAAAAACATAGGAAATGGAGGATCAGAAAATGAATTCTCTTCAAATTCTCCTGGTTTACAACTCCTGGGGTATGATGCCCCAATTTTATGGCTGAGATGGAAAGTTTGCTTGAGGACCAGAACTTACATTTTCATTCCTCTGCTAGGAGTGAGCTCAAGAGCCAATATGATTTACTTTTTTAAAAGATTGTATTTATTTATTTGCCAGAGAGAGTGAGCACAAGCAGGGGAATCTACAGGCAGAGGGACAAGCAGACTCCCCACTGAGCGGGGAGCCCGATGTGGGACTCGATCCCAGAACCCTGGGATCATGATATGAGCCAAAGGCAGACGCTTAAACCAACTGAGCCACCCAGGTACCCCACCAATATGATTTAAATACAGATGCCTGTGGTCACGGCTCCAATTCTTCCTAGTCCTCAGAGTGCCCTTAGCAGAGCTAAGCACCCTTCCTCAGACTCCTACCCACAACCTGCTACTCATCATTACCATTTACTGAGGGTCCCCTCAACGAAGGGAAGAAAGAAGCTGGAGGCTGGGAGAGACCTTGTTCATCCGAGTTAGAAACATTTGTCTCTCTCAGGGTGCTAGCGAGGTAGTTTCCAACCAGTTGGCAAGATAGTGAGAAGTGTCCCTCCCATATATTTGTATATTTATAAATCGTATACATGTACCACTTTCAACCCATTTATTATGTGGTTTAAACTTCGAGATTTTGCAAACATAAATATATAACTAAAATAAAATAAAGTTTATGCTATTCCTTACCCCTACGGATTGCCTCACGAAACTTCTTTGGAACCCAATGCCCTAAGAGCTTTCACTCAGGGTTGCTCTCAGAAACCCAGGGAACGTGTGAGGGAAGGGCATGAGGTGATCCTAGAACCTTCCTTCTGGCCCTTTCCAAAGCACGACGCTCTACCATCCTCCAGCCCATATTTACTGAGATTCTGTGCCAGGCACTGTGCTGGGTTCTGAGAGTACAAAATGACACAATCTCCTGTTGCATAGTAGTTTGAACATAGTTAACACGACTGAACTATACACTTAAAAATGGTGAAGATGGAAACTGTTATGTTATGTCGTTTTCCCCAGACACAAAAGAGACAGTCTCCGCTCTTAAAGGGATTATGGAGCAGTGAGGGAAATGGAATTCGCTCACTGGTTTATCTGGCAACTTTTAATTAATGGAGTGCCAGTCATGTCCCAGGCCCTGTGCAGGTGCTGGGGAGAAGCCTATAAGCAAAACCAGGCACTGTCAGTCTTACTTACGGAGCCACTGCGAGAACAGGAAGTGTAAGTTACCGTGTGTTACCAGGGCCCCAGAAATAAAAGCCTCGGGAACTCCGAGTTATGGTCTGATCTCCTCTCCCACCAATGTACCAGGCAGCCTTGCTCATGCTGTTTTCTCCCATCTCTGCACCAACTAAATTCCCTTTACGGCCCAAGTGAAACACCATCTCCATGCTCCCCAAAGCCTTTCTTGAGCCCTTTATGGGGGCTAATTAGAATTTATTGAGCACATACTGTATTCGTGTTATGGGTAGGCCTGGGCAGCAGAGTATGGTGCTACAGCCACAAGATGAAGAGGGAGGGGCGCCTGGGTGGCTGATTTGTAAAGAGTCTGCCTTTGGCTCAGGTCATGATCCCAGGGTCCTGGGATCGAGTTCCACATCAGGCTCCCTGCTCAGGGGGGAGTTTGCTTCTCCCTCTGCTTCTGCCTGCCTCTCTGCCTACTTGTTCTCTCTCTCTCCATTCAAATAAATACATAAAATCTTAAAAAAAAAAAAGATGAAAATGGAGCCCCCGGACTTTCAGTGTGAGTGTTTTTAAATCCCAGAACCACATGGCTGGCCACGGTCGCTTCACCATCATCAGTGCACTGTCATCGGGCTCTGGACCCGGCACACATTCCCTCCTGACCTGCCATGTCTCCTGACTATGCCTGACGTGTCTTGGTCCCCACCTCCTGCCTTGTGTCACACATCAAAGACACCAGAAAAAGACTCATTGAAGGAGTCTACCCTTCCATGCCTCAATTATCCAACCTGAGAAATGGTCAGGCTAAGCCTCCCTAGAAGTTTCCAGAGATTCTCTAAAGAAGCTGGAACATAGACAGCCACCCACCCAGCCCAGCTCTTACAGAAGACAGAGACATGGGCCGGTCTCACTCTTCCGTGCATCAGAAAACCCACCTCTTCTGGTGAGTTTCAGGAGGGGTAGCTACTGCTGCCTGAGTTCTGAAATGATGGAGATGTTTCTCAGCAAACACTTCCTGCAAGCGTCTGGCCAGCTGCCTCCTCAAATCTGCAGAGCCTGCCCAGAGTTAGACGGGAATTTCTCCTCCTGTTTTCACAGCTGGGGCCTCGCGCAGGGCAGCCTGAAGACTCGTCCTGGCGCGGATGCTGGGGGTGCGACGGCCCAGTGAGAAGAGAATCCGTGTTAGAGTTGGGCGTGGGTTCAGATCCTGATTCTGCCACCAGTCGGCCCAGTGAGCTGTGGGTGAATAGCTCGACCCCTCTGAGCCCATTTTTCTTTATCGGTAAAATGGACAATAGTATCTACTTCACAGGTTGTCGAGGGACCTAAATGACAAGAAGTCTCCAGTGTATGGTTTCGAAGTTCAGATCCTGGCTCTGTCACTTACTGGCTGTGGGACTTGAGGCAAGTTACCTAGATGTTCTATGCCCCTGTTGCCTTCTTACATAGTAGGGGGACCATCGCAGAGTCTAATTTAGAGGGTTGCTGTGAGGACTACTTCATGTCTGACACGCGTTGAGTGCTCAGTGATTGTTGGCATTTATGATCTCACGTTTCCTACAAGTGAGGTAAGCAAGGTGGTTGTGACCGCCCCTCCCCTGTAGATCAGATAGGATCACCTACTTGGTGGTGGTGAAACCTGAATGAGAATCCGACTTCCCCACATCCTCGTCCAGGCTTCAAATCAAACCCCTGGCTAAGACCTTGTGCTGGCCGGTTCCCTGGGCCCAGCCCCAGGCTCTGAGAGCTGCTGGAGAGTGAACAGCTCACCCCTGAGCAGTGGCTGCTGGCTTTGTTCCCTTTTAGAGGGCCTGGGGATGCTCTCCATGTCAGTCTGTGGCTTTGTCACTTGTCCCTGCTAGAGTCTTCCCCGCTGCCTGTGGGAAGTTTCCTCTCCTTCCTCATGCCTGAGGCTCACTTCAATGCCCAAGGGAGGGCATGCCTAACCCCCTTGGTTGCTTGGGGTTAGAGCAGCATGGGACAGTGCAAGGAACATTTGGAGCCAGGAGGGGGAGGAGGGTTGGCCTTGGCTCTGGGTCCCAGCTATCCTGACAGCAGGAGTGTGATTAATATAAAACGAGGGCCTAAGAAGAATTAAGCCTTGGCCAAGTGGTGGGGAGGCTGAGACAGGAGGTCAGGAAGAGATGGAGAGAAAGACCAAGATTTTCACAGGTAGGAGGGACCTCTTCTCCTTTCCATTTCATAGATGAGGAAAATGATGTCCATTTTGCCCAAGTTACATAACTGCTTGTAAGAAAGGTTGGGACAGTTACTGCCTCTTGAGTGCCCATTCTGCTTTCCTTGTAATGCTCAGTGCCCACTCACCTCCCATTCTGAACAGTTGGTGTCTGGCAAGGCTGCCCCCCTCCCCCACCCAACATGGCTGCCTCACTGCTACCCAACGGCCGGGCCTGGAAAAGGAGGCTAAGATGAGCCTGTTTACCTACCTTTCCTTAAAGGACCATCAGGATAATCACATCCTTCCTTGCAGTTCTTGTGTCCCCCGTCACCACCAGACCTGAAAATCTTGGCGATTCCCACCCTCCAGACTCTCATTCCCATATAACTCTGCAATTCCCTAATAGGACCCTAAGCCCCAAAATCCTTTCACCTTGCTTCCTGGAACTCAGAGTTTATTATTAGCAAAATCTCCCCATCTATTCACCTTTGCTCTGAAAATTCTTTCACCTTCTTGGTCAAACGGAAACCTCTCTGGTCCCCAAAACACAGTTTCCTCGCAGCCCCCTCCTGTGATGTCTGCATCTTCCCCTACATCCCTCACACCTGTGTGCCTGGAGGGGCGGAGTTGTCGTCCTTGCTCCTGATGGCCGTCTCTAGGATTTTTCTCCTCCCGCTTTTAGAACTCCAACTCCTTTGAAGGCCATGCTTTCATGGCCTTCCATTAGACCAAACCAGCCGGCATCCCTTCTAGTTACAGACATTTACCATAATCTAGACCATACCCAGTCATTCACAGAATATTCTAGTGCTGGGCTCATGATCTTCCTCTCTACCACTGCTTCTTCATTCTTTTTCAAGCTGCTAACATTCATTCTTTCATTCAAAAAATATTGTTGAGCACTTCTTCATTGCAAGTACTTTTCTTCGAATTGAGGGTATAGGAGTAAACCAGAGAGACAATGTCCCAGCCCTCGAGGGTCCTACATTCCCACGGAAGCAAGGACACTTCACAAATAAATAAGTGGCACATAATATCATGTGAGGCAGAGACGTGACCAAAGGAGAAGAGGCAGGTGAAGTGGCGGCAGGGGACGAAGGAGCTATCTTAGAGATGGCAGACAGGAAGGTCATCGACATGGATGACCCCCCAGCACCAATACCACCTGTGCGTGGTCTTTGACCACCTCTCTCCACCAAACTTCTTCCCTCCTCTGCCACCCACTCCTAGGGCCATAGCCTAGAACTGGGCACTGCTGAATCCCCACTCTCTGACCACCGCCTCTTGAGTTTTAGGTCATTTAGTCAATTGCCTCCACTCTATTCTTGGCCCCTCTGGGACCTCCATTCCACTGAACTCACCCTCTTCCACGGTCCGTCCTTTATCTCCTCATGAACCCCCCTCTCCAGCTTGGATTCTGTGGCCTGTGACAGTACCGATCCTTTGTACCAGCCCTTCCCTCTCCAGGCCCTTTCCCTTCGGTTGTACTCTCCTGACACACCTCGACCTTGCTTAACCCCAGAGCCCTACCTACTCCGCACCTGCACCGAGTAGCCGAACATCGCTGGGGAAAATTCTCAGCCGTGCTGACTAGCCATGCTTTACATTTCTGACCACAAACCTCAAGTGGGCACTCAGCTTGCCCAGAAATCCTATTGTGTTTCTCTACTAAATTCACTGCCCCACTTTCCAGATGAGTGTTTCACATCTTCTCTCTTCTCCAACCCTCAGCACCTCCTCCTTGTTCCCCGCTGTTAGCTAACAACCTCGCTTCTTATTTTGCTGAGGAAATAGTTGCAACCGTAGGAAAAGGGCCTGTTTTCTCACTGTCACTGCACCTGGTCCCTTGTCCCCACCGTCCTTTCTTACAATGGATGGCCTGTCCTCTGGGTTGGGGCCAGCCGCTCCACTCATGCACCAGATTCCAAGCCCCTCATGACTCGACGACTTTGCCCCAGATCATCCTTCTCCTGCCTGTGCTGCGTGGCTGCCTCTCTCAGATCTTTCCGCTCAGCATAGAGACGTGCTGTCGTCTCTCATACATTAAAAAACAAACTCTCCTTTGACTCTCTTTAGCCCCTGCCCCATTTCCTTCCTCCCCGATTCTTACCCCCATTCCTGCTTAGCCCACCCCAGCTAAGCTTTTGCCTCTGCCACTCTATTGAAACTGGTCGCCAATGGCCTCCTTGTCAGCACGTCCAAAGGTCAGTGTCCTATCATCTTAGCCACTCAGCCGCATTTGCACCACAGAAAAATCGCTCCTCCTTGAAACCTGGGCGTCCAGCATGCCACACTGGTCTGCTTTCCTCCTGCCTCGATGGCACTCTTTGTCGGGTTCTTTCATGGGTTCCTCCTCTCCTTGATATCTCAATGTTAGCATGGTGCAGGGACTTCTTCCCTACTGATGGTCTCGCCCTCGTTAGAAGCCATCTAGGTCTGTGTCTTCAAATGCCGTCGAGATGTTGGCATCTTTCGGAGGCAATGGGGAGCCAAGTGGAGAAGGAAACAGCAGCTCCAGCCCCTGCCTGGGTATGAATCCTTGCCCCACTCTGATGTGCCGTGTGATGTAGTTGGTAAATAATCCTCTGTACCTTACATAGGCTCTCTCAAAAGCAGAGTCTGAGACAAAGGTTTAAGTGTGAGTAGTTTTTTGGTGGGGACAGACCCAGGGAGCAGGAGTGAGGGAGAGGAAGGGTGAAATAGAGATGGAAGGCTGCTGATCAAATGTGTGGCAACAAGTTGGCCGCCTATTGGGTGACTGTTGCCCAATCCTGCAGGACCTTCGAGAAGCTTTATGAAATGTTTCAGAACCTGTGGGAAGAAGGAGGGGCAGTTATCTATTGGCTCCTGCCAAGTTACCCTGTGGACATGAACTCCCCTACACTTCTGGGTGGTTCATGTGTCAATGCCAAATGGGTTTCATGGACGTCCTTCCTGCAGTGGTGTCAGGAGGAAAGAGGCATGTGGGGGGACATTTGCACAACACTGATCAAGGCCTGTGCAAAACTGGTAACCTCAGTAGTGTCTGGAACCAGAAGTGAGACAGGGGGGTCTGAAGTTGTACCCGAGATGTGCCCCGTACAGACAGGAATCATGACGGAGCCCTCCTCAGAGGGCTGCTGGTCCCTAGCATCTGGCGGTCTCCATGCTGGTGACTCTGACCCTGACATTGCCCCTGCCTACTAGACATCTCAGAGGCCTGGCTTGTCTGAAAGAGAGCTCTGATTCCCTGTCTGTTCCCCAACCCACTTTTTCTTCTTGTCTCCTCCACTGCAATTCCACGGCCTGGAATCAACTCTCTCTCCCACCACTCATATCCAGTATATCATCAACCATAGCTTCAAAATACACCCCAGTCTGACCTCCTCATTAACTTCTGTCCGAAAGCAACCAGCCCAGGCCAAGTCGCCATCCCCTCTGAATGGCGCACGGCCGCGGCCTCCCAACTCTCTCCCGCCTCTGCTCTTGCTCCCTTACGGTTTATTCTGCCACAGGAGACTGAATGACAATGTTACTCACCTGATTAAAGCAGCCCTCCACTAGGTTCCCATTATCATTTTTATTTTTATTTTTTTATTTGTTTGTTTTTAAGTAGGCTCTGCATCCAGCATGGAGCCCAGTGTGGGGCTTGAACTCACGACCCTGAGATCAAGACCCGAGCTGAGATCAAGAGTTGGACACTCAACCGACTGAGCCACTCAGGTGCCCCTTCCCGTTATCATTTTTAAATAATGGCTTTATTAAGATAGAATTCAGATACCACGCAATTCATCCATTGAAGGTGTACGATTCAATGGTTCTTTAGTATATTCACGGGATTATGTGACCATCGACCATAATCAATTTTAGAACATTTTCATCACCCCCACCAAAAACTCTGTATCCTTTGGTATTTACCATCCATTTCCTCCCAACCCTCCCAGCCCTGGGCTAATCTACTTTAGAGACTAATCTACTTTCTATCTCTCTAAATATGCCTATTTTGGACATTTCACATAAATAGGATCAAAAACGTGCCTTTGTGACCAGTTTCTTTTTCTTGTTTTTCTTAGGTTAAGACCCAAACTCCTTGCTGTGGTCTGGTGCCCACCTGACGCTCCCCAGCTTGCTGCCCGCCTCTCCTGGTCCACCTCCTCCATCCTCCCTCATTGTGTTGTGGGCAGGCCCCACTCCCTCATCCTCAGGACCTCCACCCTTGCCTTGCCTTGGCCCTGAAATACCTTTCTCAGATCTGTGAATGGACTGCTCATGATTCAGATGTCTGCCCAAATGTCACTTCCCTTTTTCCAACCCCACCCACTCCTACCCCTTCCCCTTATTATCTGAAATGATTCTTTCTTTGTCTACTCACTTGTTCACTGGTTTTCTCCTCCTTCAGACCCCTCCCTAGTGCAGGGATTTTGTCTTGTTCACGCTTCCTTCCTCAGCACCTAGAACAGCGCTGGGTATGCAGTTGGTGCTGGGCATTTGCTGCACAAATGATTGGATGATGCTCCCGGAAATCCCACTGAGAAGTTTCCACAATTCCTTCCACTCAGTTAGACTCGTGAGACACCTTCGAAGCTGCAAGTTGTCCCTCAGTCTAATGAAAACGCTCTATGCTGCAGTTTACATTTATTCTTTCTCTGCTAGATATCGTGGTCCTCACTCATGTATACTCTCCCTGCCCATGCACACACAGCAACTAAACTCACTTCGCTCAGGTTCCCCTCCGAGATTCTCTTCCTGGAGTCCCTCACCCCCCTAGGGAAGGGTACCATTCTTTTAGGCTTGGGGGTTACGACTCCCACACAAATAGGACACCACGGTCTGGGACACCCAGTCCTTAGCTCTCTGTTGGCCATCATCGGCCACACTGAGTGCTCTGGGCTCCTGCTCTGGACTCGGACTTTTCGTTACCTCGCTGCTTTGGAGCCCTGATATGGACTCCTTCCTTTCTCTTTAAAAATCTCAGCCTGCCCTGCTCAGTGGGGAGCCTGCTTCTCCCTCTCCCTCTGCTGCTCCCCCTGCTTATGCTCTTTCTCTGTCAGTATCTCTCTCTCTGTCAAATAGATGAATAAAATCTTTTTAAAAATTTTCTAAAAATTTTTGAAAAATGAAAATCTCAGCCTGGTGGGAAAACAGGCCTTTTCATGTGTTGATGGTGGGAATGAAAATGGCACAGTCTCCATGGAAAGCCTCTAAGTTTGCACAAACCCTGAGACCCTGGTATCTATGCACATGTGAAAGGACACATCTGGTACTGAGTGACAGCAAAAGCCTGGGGACTGACCACCTAGTGCCATTAATAGAGGGGTGCCTTGGAACAAGGACACTCTGCAGCTATAAGAAAAAAATGGAGGCCCCTCTGTGCATGGATAGAGAACAATCCCCAGGATATATTATCCAGAAAAACCATGATTCTATAGTCATAAGCTACCTATGGAATAATAAAGAGAAAGACTAAGAAGATATATTTACATAAAGAAATACTGGAAGGATATGCAAATTTTTATATGGGGAATGGGAACTGTTAGGGAAAAATTAGAAGGAAGACTTCTCACTGAGATTTTTATGTCATATTGGAACCATGTGACTGTAGCACATACTTTAAAACAAAGTAAATGCATAAAAATATATCGAAAGAATCAGTCTTATTTGAGGGGTTCTCATTTTCTAAGGACTTTAAGATCTTTTTTTTCAAAGAAATTGGAAGTGCTCAGCAGTCGTGTTTGGGTGCCGATAGTAACCTACGATGCTGGCTGTGAGGTGAGCTCCCCTGGGACCGGCCTTGTTGGTTCATCAGTGTGTTCCCAACAGCAGCCCAACAGCTGGCATACAGTAGGCACTCACTAAATACTTGTTGAAAGAAATACGAAGTAAATGCATGGATAGAAAGAGCCCTAAGTCAATAACAGAGCATTTGGTCTGGGCGAAGGGTCCCTCCGGATATAAAACAGTCAAAATAGATGAATCTGCATAAGGTGAAAAGCCAGGCTGTTTATTTATTTCTTTATTTTTAGATTTTATGTATTTATTTGAGAGAGAGCGAGAGAGCACGAGCGGGGGGTGGGGGTGGCAGAGGGAGAAGCAGACACCCCGTGGGGCTCAATGCAAGGCTTGATGCGGGGCTCGATCCCAGGACCCCAGGATCATGACCTGGGCCGAAGGCAGACACTCAACCAACTGAGCCACCAGGTGCCCCAAAAGCCATGCTGTCTAAATCAGAAGCCAGAAGGTAGCAGCACTCCAGATGTATGCCATAGCTCTCCCAACCACAGATTTTCTGGAATGTTCTTGACACCTGCGCTCTGGACGACCATAATGAGTAAATGCCAAATATAGTGTAATAACAGCCATGAAAGGATAAATATAAATAAATAAGTACATGACCCAGTGTAGTAAGGATCACCTCATCATGGGCCTTCTCCTAGCTCCCTCTTTTCAGCTCCGAGTTGTCTCACAGGGCTTTGCCTCCATATGCCTGAGGGCAAACCGTAGTGGGCATCTGACTCCCAGCCAGAACTCCGTGCTCTTGGCCACGTGGCACTGCAGCAAATCGGCCAAGCACAAGTCTGGAATACACAATGGCCTCCTGGCACTGGCATAGGTAGTTGGCATCGGTTATACCCCCTCAGGAGTGTCAGGTTATGAGGGAGCCAAGAGCAAAGCTTGCCTGGTGCCTGCCCAGCGCGCAGCCTCGCCTCCTGAGGGCCTGGCTGCCAGGTTGCAGCAGGCCTCTTCCTGAGGCAGGGGACTGAGGACCAAATCCGGGCTTCTGCTGGGCCCTCTCTCCCCCTCCTCCCCACATCTGACTCAGGGGTTTCTGCAGATGGGTAGCTCTGTTTCCTTTCAAGCTTCCTTTGCCAAATCGCCCTCCCTCTTTCCATCCTGGGTGGGGGAGTTGTCTCTGAGGGGGAGCTGGGCTTTTTCTGCAGCCTGGAGGCCACCGAAGGCCTGAACCAGAGGCCACAGGGCCTCACAGGGAAAGTGTTGAATTGAAGCAATTTGCCTGGAGCTGAAAGTGAGATTAGCCAGAGCCCTCGGCCCTGTCACCGCCTGTGCCTATCAGATTCCTACCTTCCCGTTCTTCCAGCTCTTCAGCCTTGGCTCTGGACCCAAGTGAACAACCCTCAGCTGTTACCTGGGGTGGAGCACCCCATATAGCACTGGCCAGATGTCCTCCTGGGCTTTGGGTGCATGCCCGGAGGCCGAGGGTGGGGCCCTGGGCAGTTGGGCAGGCTTAGCTACGGGCTGAGCCTCGGGACCCTCCTCACCCGTCCCGGGGGAATGTCCTAGCAGGAAAGCTCCTATACTTTTTGCTTCATTGTCCCATGAGTAGTGTTCAGAGATATCCCTTGAGCACACCTGTCTGGCCCAGAGGTCAACTGGGTATCAGCCCAGGCTCTGAGGCAGCCTGCTCTTTTCTAGGCTAGGCAGGGAACAGAGACTGCGAGGGTCCCAGCATGGTGGGTTCAAGGCTGTCTTGACCAGCAGAGGCCTGGCTCTGCCAAATCTCACTTCCTCCTCTTCCTTCCTGTTCTTCCCTCTCACCTCTCAAACTCAACTCACCATCTCCTTCAAGAGCTCTTCTCCTCCCCTCCCCCAGGGGGAATTCAAGCCCACACTAAAGAGGCCATCGGCTTCTTCCAGAAATCGGTGGAACTGGAGCAAGGGAGAGGCTGAAAGGCCCTGTGGAGAGGGTCTTGGCCACCTCCAAGTGAGTCCTGCCTTTGGCTTTGGCAGAGAGCCCAGCAGACCCCTCCCGGGTTTGGTCACTCAGCCAGAGCACTCCCTGTGGCCTGTCCAGGTCAGAGGGCTGCCAGACCCTCCCATGACAGCCCCAGCAGCCTGACCCAGGGTGAGGAGCCCCTCCCAGGCGCCTTGGGCCAGGGGCCTCTCAGGTTCCCTCCGAGGGAGGGGGCTGCTGCAGAGCCAGCTGCAGCTGTGGGAAACCACACACCGCAGCCTGCAGGTGCAAGGGGCCTGGGGGAAGGGGAGAGGATTAACTATTTCTTGGGAGCAGGCCTTCTCCATTCCTTCCATTCCCTAACTGCGGCTTCCTGAAGACGCCAGCTACCATGCTTGGGAGTGTGGGCTGGGTACACGACCACACAAAAGTCAAAGAACTTGTGATCCAGGGACATGAGAGAAAAGCCCCTGCCTGAGAGTTCCTGAAGCCTGCAGACAGAGGCCAAGGCCCCATCGCTGACTCTGGCCCAGCTTCGGAGGCCACTGAGAAACCTTGGGTATCATGTCCCTTTTCGTGTCTGCCTTGCCATATCATGGGACCCTGCCTGGGGAGAGGTGAAGGGGAGCCTCATCCTCAGAGCACGGCACACCATACCCCCCAGTCCCTGGGTCTGCCCACTGAGGACCCTTCCTTGGGCTGCCTCAGGGAGCATTAGACCTGGCCTCAGAGGAGGGGCTGGTGGCTGAGCAGGCCTACTCCCACGCAGCCCAGGGCTCCCAGTGGTAACCATTAGTGTCGAGTAAACCGTGGCTTGGACACTGCTCTGGGGTTGTCGCAGGGGCTGGAAGCCGTTCAAGGGGAAAGCTTTCACGTGGTTCCCAGAAGGGCTCCTTACAGCTCTGGCTGTCCCCAGAGGTTCATGTGGGGCTAATGCTGCCCATCTGCCTGCGTGCTTGCCCAGGCTGGTCGACTTCTCATTCTGCCAGTGCCCAGCAAGAGCACTCTTCTGGCAAAAGGCCCAGGAGGTGAAGGATCCCATCCTCCTACTCTCTTCATCTTCCCTAAATGTGAGAAAGGTGACATTTTCTAGGAGGAAGTGAATTCCTTCTGCACCCAAGTCTAAGTACCCCCTACTTGAAGGCTGCACTAAAGCTTGGAATGAAGGCTATGCTGAGGAAAGTAGACGTGTCCCTGCCTTGGAGGAGCTCACAGTCTGGGAGAGTAGACATTCACACTCTATTCAGAGAGACAGGGCTCTTCAAGGGAAAGCACCAAGTTCTTCAGGGACAGAAGAGGGGTCAGTGACTAAAGTCTAGAGAGAGCTCACGAATGTTATACAGAACACACAGGGCCGGTTGAAGCAGAAAGGGGTAAAGCAAGGTGCTTAGGATCAAATTGCGGAGATAAGAATTGAGTCACAGCACAGGGCAACAGGGGTCTGACTGACCCAAAGGGTATTTGGAATTCAGAGCAGGGTAACTTCCTACTGGGGTAATGAGGGAAGGCTTCTAGAAGGAGGTGGCATTTGAACTGGGTAAAATGACAATAGGCGAAGTTGAGGGAAGGCAGACATAAGTCATAGGGGTCTTGGTGCCAGTTCAGAGACTGGGGGATGCCTCTTCCTTCTCGGGGTAAATTAAACACCTCGGGGTAAATTAACCATATTAATTAAACAAGATGAAAGATTCTATCAAGATAGGAAAATCGGGGAGTTGTCTTTCCTGCCTTTCCTCTGCCTCCACTTCCTTAGGAGGGAGGGGGCAGTTCCTCCTTCTTTGACCCATCAATTTCTGACATAAATTTGCCCCTTCCTACCTTTCCATCCTCAGCTCCACATTATTTGCCCTACAGGAACAGTCCATTATAACTGTAGTATAATAAAAAAATATATATTTGGTCTTTGTCCCCCTTTCCTGGCACAGAGCTTCAAAAACCCTTGTTATTTCCTGAGTAATAGGAATGTCTTTTGTTATTCATAACGAGCCCTTTTCATCATACCTGTTTGTGCTAATAAGATGACTCATGGTGGGCTCTTGGGTAGTTTGAAGGGAGGGGCTGGACCTGCCGGAAAGACAGTGGGAAGGAAGGCTGGGAAGGTGTCACTGGCAGGTTGGAGATTTCACCCCTACCCCACTCCAGACGTCCCTCCAGGGAGAGGACGGGACTGGACATGGAGTTCACTCCTGTGGTCAATGACTCAATTAAACATGCCTATGGAACAAAACACTTTAATGTGCTGGGAGGGGGCCGCACCCAATTCCATGAGGAGAAGACGGGCAGCCCTGTCCTCCCCACCGCCACACCTTCCCTATAGGTCTCCTTTCTTTGGCTGTTCCGGAGCTGGATTTTATAATAAAACTCTAATTATAAGTATAGCACTTTTAGTGAGTTCTGTGAGTCATTCTAGCAAATTCTCAAACATGAGGTGGGGTAGTGGGAACCCTGAATTTGTAGCCAAGTCCTACAAAAAGGTCGGCAGCCTGGGGTCCCCTTTTGTGTCTGGCATCTGGGGTAAAAGCAGTCTTGGGGACTCTGCCCTTTAACTTATGGGATCTGACACTAACTCTGGGGACACTGAATCAAATTGTGGGACACCCCATTGGTGTCAGAATTGTGTCAGTACAACCAGAGGGGCCTCCTTATAACCTTCCCATGAATCACATGCACTCCTAACCCCTCCTCTGGCCTGAAATGTTGCTCTCACTTCCCACATCTGCTACTCTGGGAGCCTTTGTTTTTCCAAACCCTTTCTTTCCTTCAGAGCCCACCTCCTTCACAACTTGGTACTGGAGGTGCTGCCCTGAAGCCCATTCTTGTAGGCAGAGCTCTTGCCTTCCTGCTAGACGGCCAATATTTGGCGGTGGCGCTTGGGGAGCGCCTCAGGCCAAGGAGTGGCTCAGTAAGTGCTCCTTGGTGAAGGGGGGCGGGCGGCCCTGGAGTGCGGAAGGCTGCTAGCCTGGCCAGGCAGTCCTGGAAGATGAAGCCTTTCCAGCAGGCCTCTGCACCTCTCTCCTTCCTCTGTTTCCGTGAGCAGCAGCGTCTCGGGATGGGCCAGGGCGGGGCGGTGGGAGGCTCTGGGCCTGCGGCTCGCAGCATCATTGGCCTTGATGGTAAATACAGAGTTTTGGCATCTTTTCTTTCGTGACTGCCAGCGCACACCCAGGTCAACAAACACACCCCCTCTTGGTGTGTGTGTGTGCCTATGTGTACGTATATCTGTGCACACACGCGCACACACACACGCACAGGTGGGAGCATGCCAAGCCCACGTCTCCATTGCTCTGGGCCGCAGTCGAGAAGCACCACACATCATCTTGGTTTGGCTTTCCTCCTCGTTGGTCTTGGCAGCCTGCAGCCTTGCAGATGAAGGCCAATAGAGACTGGCCGTGTTTCCCTCTCCCACACCCTTACCCCCTCCCTTCCACTCCGCACCCTCCACCCTGGGCTGAAGCTGCCTCCAAGAGCCCAGGGTTGTGGTTCCTTTTTCAAAAGCCTCAGGCAGAGTATCTTTCACCTAAGCCACATAGGTAACCTGGTGGGAGGCCAGAGAGCAGTGTTACCCACCTCCCCCCTGACCCTGCTGGAAGATGAGCAGGTAGCAGGTCTGTGGGAGCTAAACTGGGCTCTTCTTCTCGGGGGCAATGTGGAGGGTCAGAAAGTAAACCAGATGCATTAGGAAATCCAAGGCCTCGGCTACACCACCACCATAGGGAACTGGTCTGAGCCAGCAGGCCTAGAGGCTTCAGAAAAAGCGTGATTTCTGTGATATTTGGACCTCCACCTTCTCTCCCTCTTCCAGTCCCCGCTGCCTCATAAAGCCTCTCCCAGCATACTCTGGGAAAGGGCCGGGATCTTTCCTTCCTGGGATCCCCACCCCCCACCCTCCACTTTCAAGTGTGCCCGTTCTCCCAGCTCATTCCGAATTGGGGGTGAGGGGCTGTGACTGAGGAATGAACTCAAACTATCCTGAAGGATTCTAGCCCTTCACCAAGCATGGGTGTATCCTCTATAAAATTAGCTCTTCTTGAGGTATTCTCAGTTCAGCAACCCACATCTCTTTTTTGTTTTTTTCCAAAGATTTTATTCATGTATTTGAGAGAGAGCGAGCTAGAGAGAGACAGCACAAGCAGGGGGAGAGGCAGACAGAAGGAGAGGGAGAAGCAGACTCCACGCAGAGCAAGGAGCCTGACGTGGGGCTTGATCCCAGGACCCTGGGATCATGACCTAAGCCTTGAAGACAGACGCTCTAACTGACTGAGCCGCCCAGCAGCCCCTCCCCCCCCACATCTCTTTATCATGGGGATCTGGAGAACCAAAATCATCCCATCTCAGGTCTAAAATGGAATCTAATTCCATTTTCTGAGGCCTCAATTGGCCTCCCATCCTGGCGTCCATCTCTCCCTGCCCCCCCCCCAACCCCACACCATCACTACAGCAAGGTGTGTACCTGCCTCAGAGCGCCCGATTCTCACACTCTAAACCTGGACGTACCCCAGAGCTCACCAATTCCAACTCCCCATGTTACAGGGAGGAAACGGAAGCCCAGCCAGGGACAGTGACGTGTCCATGGTCTCACAGCCACGAAGCGGCAGGATTAAGATTAGAATTTAGAGTTTTGACTTTTCGCCAGTGTTCTTTCTGCAGACACTCTGTTCAGAGCTGGGGACCTCATTATTTTTGGTTTTTTTAGGCCCTAATTTTAGAGTCGTCACTGGCAGTCCCGGGATGAGGTCCTTATTAAGAATCAGTCCCGTTTCCCCCCAGAGCTCTTGTTTTGGGTTTTGTCGCCTCGGTGAGCTGCAGGGGGCTCTGGAAGAGGAGGAGGAGGCGGGCGTGAGTGGGGCTGCTGAGCCGTGTCATAGCTCTGCGGGGCTGCCAGGCTGCGCTGATGGGGGCTTGTCCAAACCGACCTGGGGAGCACGTGTGGGCCCTCTGTCCCCAGAGCTTCTCAAAGAACAGTTTGTTCTGCAGGGGCTGCAGCCGGCGTGGAAGGAGAGAGACAGCAGCACAGCCCTGGAGCCGGCTGCAGCTGCTTCCTGTTGTCAGAGGGCGCCTCGACTGAGGGGCTGAGCTGCTGGGCACCCCCACGCCCGGGCCTAGCGCTCCATGCGGTCACCTGCCTCCGCGGGCCAGCCGCAGCCCACGGACACAGAGAAAGACCGCGTTCAAGGAGTGAGAGCACAGAGGAAGGAAGGCATTCACGGCCGGGCACACTTCTAGTCTCATTGCTGTGCAGACAGGGTTCCATCCCTTGAAGGTACACGTGCATTCCTGCCTCGTCTCCCCCTCCCTGTCGTGGACACCTTTCCCGCCATCTCTGCAGAACCATCCTCCCCATCCTGTGGGCCCCCTCGGCCTTGTCCGTCGTGAAGGCCCCTGCCTTCCCACCAGCCATATTGGACCGTCCAGCATGAGAATGTGGGCCCCAACCTCACACTACCTTGTTCTGTGGTTTGACATTTTACCTGGGTTTGTTGTGTCTCTTCTTTAAGACTTGAAGGCGGGAGAATTTGGGTCCCTAACTGCTGCCTCCGAGCCTACCCTAAGGCCACAATAAATCCCCACTGAAGGTCTTGATGTCTCTGACTTGATTCCCGCCTGAATCACAGTCACCCCAGACTAGGGTATGTTGGGAGGGGAAGGAGGATGACTTGGCTCAGAATTTTCTGCCTGTTAGTCATGATGCCTCATTACAGGAAGCTGACCAAGGCCTTGTCCCTCTCCCAGCGTTCTTCCAGGTTCCCCTCTGACTAACAAGGAATGTGTTATGGGGGTGGCCTGAATGGACCACCTCCTGCCCTACAAAGAATTTCCCCAGGGTGACTGCTTGTGGGTGTGCGGAAGAAGAAAAAGTAGTGGTCACCTGCCAGGTGGCCCCCGTGCCCGACTCCAGGGCACCACTCCCAGAACACTACCAATGGGGGCTCTCCTGCCTCGGTCTTCCTTCACCCCAAATCTCTCAAGGGGCCTGGATTACTCTCCCCAGGGGGTCTAAGAGGGGCTGAGGTAGGGGTGGAGTGAGCAGTCACCCGGGACTCTCAGCCCAGCGCTCTTCCCCCCATTGTGAAATGGCCTTGGATGAAGGCCAAGCAGGAAGCCGCCTCCTATGGCTTCTAATCCGAGGCCTGGCGCCGGGGGTGTGAGGATGGGCCCCAGGCCCTTCCCTTCCCAAGGCTGAGCCCACCTGCCGGCAGACAACCTGAGCTGCCCTTGGCTGATCAGGAGGGGCCCATGCCTTCCCTTCTGCCCTCTGTTCCAGCCCCGTGGGGCATCGGAGTACGGGTATAAAGGGCAATGCAAAGTGCATGGTCCTGGGGCTCAGGGCTTCCAGCCTCTACTCCGCCGTTACCAAGCTTTGTGATCATGGGCAAGCCACTTTCCCGTTCTGGGCCTCAGTCAGTTTTCTTACTTGTGAATAACTGGACAGTAATGGGTTGGACTAGAATGATCTTGGAACCTCTTACAGTTTGATACTGTGACTCACCAAAGTCAGTGATTCATTGATGTTATTAGCAGGACTTGGCTCGGATCTGACAGTTAGTCTGTTCATTGTGTTTGCCTAGGTTTCCTTATATAAATCTGCATCTGTTGGTCTCTCAGAGTGGTGGAGTGGGCTTCCCTGAACAATCAAGGATGAATGATGGCAGAGGCCAAGAGATGAACAGCATCTGTTACTTTTGGGAGTTAGGACACCTGGGTAATTTGTGCAGAAACTCTTGCTATATAATTATCTGTCCTTGACTTCCAAGGCAGGAAATTAAAAATGTTGGGACCCCTAATCATCGTGAATCAAGGGGCTCCTCCTCCCACACACTAAACCCATGAAAGTAGGGGGAGGAGGGAGCCTGGCTGGGAAACCATGCCTGCTTTTCTTGGTCTTGGTTTCCCCTTGTACAGTATGGGATGTGGTGGCCCTCTCTTTCCTGAGGTTTAGCAAGGAAGGAAATTATTGATGAGAAGGGGAAAACCTGTTAAAGGTCACTATTTCATGAGACCCACCACTGGATCCTGTACACAGCAGACCTTCCAGGCTCACGGACCAGGGGTGTAGTCTATGGGGGTGTTGGGAGTTCCTTTGTATGGCCCCCAAATCCCAGCACCTGAAATCCCACCATTAGAGTCTTTTCTTTGTTTAATGTTGCCTAAGTTTCTTCCAAAAATGGAGTGTGACGTATGTAACCATTTGTCATGAACCTATTAGCATGATTAAGCCACCAGATGGGTTGCCTCTGCGTGGCTAGCTGAGGTCAGTGACAGACTAGGGTTTGGGGGGGGGGTGTAGAGGGGAGGGTGTTTTAGAGGACTGAGTATTTGTACTCAGGGTGCTGCCTGAGTAGGAGGGGGAAATAATGACAAAACCCAGCCTCCCTACCATGCTTTCTCACTTATGAAGTGCTTTTTATACATTATCTCTTTTAACTCCATTATAGCAGTGTGAGGAAGCTATTCCCATTTTACAGTTGAGGAAATGGAGGCCCATAGGGTTCAAAGAAGTGACTTTCCTTCAAAAAGAGCTAGAAAATGCTGTGTTGGGCCTAGAATCCAAGGATGGAGAACCAGACAGCAGGATTTTGCCGGTGCGTGTGGTAGTGGGGTAGGGTGCGATTGGGACGGGGATTGGGATAGGGATTCACACCAACAAGGAAGGAGGGAATGCGAAAGGTAGAGTGTGGAGTCCCAGGTTTTTTTTTACTTGGCTAAGAGTTGGCACCTTTTCCAACCTCCCTCCCCCTCGCCATCTCCTACCCCCCTCCCAGCACCTCTTTGGGCACCTGAAAGGCCTTGTCTTCACTGAGCTGCCTTCAGGCTGTGCTCATTGTTTTTTTTTTTTAAGATTTTATTTATTTATTTGACAGAGAGAGACAGCCAGTGAGAGAGGGAACACAGGCAGGGGGAGTGGGAGAGGAAGAAGCAGGCTCATAGCGAAAGAGCCTGATGTGGGGCTCGATCCCATAACGCCGGGATCACACCCTGAGCCGAAGGCAGACGCTTAACCGCTGTGCCACCCAGGTGCCCCCAGGCTGGGCTCGTTTGCCTGTTCTTCTCCTGCACAGATGGGAGGCTCTGAAGGCAACTGGCCCAGATTCAAATCTCCATTCCGTCTCTTACTAGTGTGTGACTAAGGCACGTCCTTTCACCTCAGTCAGAAAAATGAACATAGGGGCGCCTGGGTGGCGCAGTCGTTAAGCGTCTGCCTTCGGCTCAGGGCGTGATCCCAGTGTTCTGGGATCGAGCCCCACGTCAGGCTCCTCCATTAGGAGACTGCTTCTTCTTCTCCCACTCCCCCTGCTTGTGTTCCCTCTCTCACTGGCTGTCTCTCTCTCCATCAAACAAATAAATAAAATATTAAAAAAGAAAAAAAAAAGAAAAATGAACATAAAACAACACTCACCTCACAGGATTATTATGAGGGCTCGAGAGAGAATATATTGAAAGCACCAAGAAATGAACCTGGAACTTAGTAAATTCTCAGTAAATAGAAGTGAGCTATTATCTGAGAAAAAATAATCCGTCCCCTAATGCAGAGCTCAGTCTGCTTCCCGTGACTCCAGCACCTAGAAGAGCGCCTGGCACAAGTGGGTGCTGATTTAGTCCTTGTTCAATGATTGATGAAAGTTTCCATCCGTTACACAGAAACCTCTAGCCTCAGCAGAAGTGATTTTGAAAAGTAATGACAGTCTTGGATGTTCTTTTGGTCTGAGGTGATGGGACAAGGACTGGGAAGGCTGGGACGGCCTGTGGTTGCGCCTCTCTGACAAGGTCAGGGCGTCCCCTGCTGGCCCCAAATTGCTGCTGCATGCTGGGCCCCTTGGGGCTCTCTCACCCCTGAGATGCCCACCTGGAGGGAGGGTATGGTGGCATCGCCTACTTCTCCTATCTCACCGTGAGTAAGGGGAAGGACCGTGCTAACTGCTGACACCTGTAGGTTCTGGAAACTTCCCTCGGGCCCTCAGGAGAGAAGCAGTAGCTCTCATAATTTTGGAAGTGGAAGTGACCATCGCAATCTAGTCTAAGTCCTTAACTAATGGTGAAAAAAATTTTTAAAGACGTATTTTGGGTGCTTCCTGAGTCAGCCCTTTACATGGATTATCCCACTGACACCTGCAAATAACCCTTTGGGGAAGGTACTATGCAGAAGAAACTGAAGATAAGTAACTTGCTCAAGATCCCACACAAAGTAAGGGGCCAGCGGCTGCCCCAGGTCCCCTGGCTCCCAGTCCGGTGTTCTCATGCTGTCTCTCCAGGACACTAGACCCAGGACTTCACTGGAGCGGCACAGGCAGAGGAAGAAGACCCTGGAGCCCAGTCTCTCAAGAAGATACACAGTGAACCCTTGTTGATTGGCTGAGTGGAGGAAAGAATAAAGGAATGGTAGTTCCAGGTGTCTGGTGGGATTTGGTCCAGGGAGTGTGGTTGCCATGGCTACTGGGAGGGTATTTGGTGACGCTGGACACACAGACTCCCAGGACACACCCTTCTCTCTCTCCGACTACTTTTGTGGCCATCTCTAGGATGCGTCCTCCAGAGCTAACCACGTCCAACAGATTCAGGGGGTCTCCAAGCCTTAGAACCCCACTCCTGTCACCCTGAACCCAAACCCAGTGCCATTCCCTGCTGCACTGTCATGATTCCCTCTCCCCTTCTCTCACCCTGAGCTGACCTTCAAGTCAGCACAGTGGGGCTACAGTGAGGCAGTTCAGAACAGGGGGCCCTTCCTCAGGGTGAAACTGGAAACAGGCAAACTAACACAACATCTGGCATGGGGGGGCACCTAAGCCACTCGAGTCGTGCTGTGATCTTTGTCGGTGGAATGAATCCACCTTGACAAATAGGAAGGGGAAGAGCCAGTTCCCGTCTAAGTGACTGGGGTGTCATAATGCATGCCTTAGCTCATTTTACGCCTCCCCATGGCCCAGTGAGGTAGGCACTTGAATTACATCCTTATTTTGTTGGTGAGGAAATTGAAGCACAGAAGAATTTAAGTAAATTTGGAATAAGCAAAAATAAATAAATAAAAATTCTTGCCTATGGATATGCAAATGAATTCGGCTTAACCGTCCTCTATTGTGGGAAATTCAATTCTTCTTCCATTACAAATTCATTTCAATATTTCTCTTCTATAAATATGTCTGCTCTTTGGATTCGCCTTTGAACTGGTTGCAATATCTACCCAGTTCCCTCATTAATAATAAGGTAAATAGGGGTGCCTGGGTGGCTCAGTCAGTCGGGCATCCAACTCTTTTTTTTTTTTTAAGATTTTATCCGTTTAGTTATTTGATAGAGAGAGAGAAAGTGAGCACAAGCAGGGGGAGGGGCAGAGAGAGAGGGAGAAGCAGGCTCCCCACTGAGCAGGGAGCCTGATGCAGGATTCAATCCCAGGACCCCGAGATCATGACCCCGAGATCATAACCGGAGCTGAAGGCAGATGCCACCCAGGCACCCCCACCCAACTCTTGATTTCGGCTCAGGTCATGATCCCAGGGTCATGAGATGGCGCCCCAAGCCAGTCTCTACACTCAGTGGGGAGTCAGAATTGCTTGGTGTTGCGTATGTGGCAACCTCCCATTGCCCTACTGACATTGGAAGTAGGGCTGGGAACCCTAAAAGAATATGTAATAAGCATTTCAGATATTACATGACCAAAACAAAACTTTTAGTCTTCTTACAAAACTTTTTACTCCCCAGGTCTTTCCTATCTTAGTGGATGGCACCACCATCCACCCAGTTGTTCAAATCAAAAAGCTTTGAGTCATTCCCAATTTCTTTTTTGTTCTAATGTTCATATCCAATTGTGCATGAGTCCTGTTGATGCTACCTTCAAAGTATACTCTAATCTGCCTGCAAACGTGCTAGGACTTTTGCAGTAATCTTTGTGATAGCCCCTCCCACTCAGCCAAAATGTCTATGTCCCAATACTGGGAATCTATGAATATGTTAGCTTACGTGTTTAAAGGAATTTGTAGATGTGATTAAATTAAGGATCTTGAGATGAGGAGATTATCCAGGCCCAGTGTAATCACAAGGTCCCTATAAGAGGGAAGCAGTAGAATCAAAGTAGTAGGAAATGTATTGGAAGTAAGAGGTTGTAATGATGGAAAGAAGGGGCCACAAGCCAAGGAATGAAAGTGGCTTCTTGTAGGACAATGAAACAGATTTTACCCTGAAGCTTTCAGACACAGTGCAACCCTGTAGACACATTGATTTTAGATTTATGATCTCCAGACATGTAAAAGAACAAATTCATGCTGTTTTAAGCCACTAAGTTTGTGGTGATTAGCAATAGGAAGCTAATACAACCCTCTAATTGGTCTCCCCATTTCCTGCCTTGTCATTCTACAGTGCATTCTCCACACCACAGATGGGGGGGTGCTTTAAAAATGTAAATTAGATTGCCGCTGTCCTCTTTAAAACTTCCTTAACAAGAAGCTTCTCTTTGTGTTTGGAACAAAATCCAAACTTACCATGGCCATTGGCCCTTTATGAGCTGGTCACTTGCTATCTCTCCAAGCTCTCCATAGTCCATCACTCCTCTTTGAGGACCCAGGGCAATTTGTTTCCCCACTGGGGCCTTTGTTCTAGCCACTCCCTGTGTCTGAAACACTGTCCCCAGATCTTTGAATGGCTGGTCCCTTTAGCTTCTGGCTCAAAGTTCTCCTCTAAGAGATTTCCCGGACCCCAACCTCTCTCTCGTTTGTATCACCCTGTTGTCTTCACAGCGCTCATCATTATCTGAAGTTATTCTTACTTATTTCCTGCCTATTTCTTTAACCCAAGTTCCAGGAAACCAGGAACTTCGCTTATCCTGCTGTATCCTCAACCCCTACAACAGTGTCTGGCTCAGGCAAAGAGGCCCTCAGTAAAAACCCGTTGCATGATTAAATGCTTGACTTCTCAGAGGGCCTAAGGTTCAAGTTGGCTACTGACAGAGCAGGGCCAGGAATGCAGGTCTCCTGCCTGAATCCCAGGGTGAAACCAAGACTGGACGCCAATCCCTCTCTCTAGAGTTTTTATTTAGCCTTTATTTAGGGCACCCAGCCTGGTCAGGATAGAGGGAGAGTTCAGAGGACCGCCATAGGAACTTGGTAAAATGATGACAGTGATAATGGAAACAACAATAACAAGGACTGTTAATGCTTATGGAGCAATTTCTGTGTGTCAGGCACTACTCCAGGTGTTAAATGCATGTACTCTTCACAACCATACTCTGAATTGGATACCGTTATCACAGACTGAGGAAACGGAAGCACTCGGCCGTTAGGTAATTTGCCCAACATACAGCTGAATATACTACAGGTATATTACAGGTCTCCATCAAAGCCCTCTTTCGGGCGCCCTCACACTGACCCAGGTGAGAGAACTTCTGGGTCGCTTAAATCCGGGACCGCCCGAGGGCCGCACTGCAGGTTAGTCCACGCGAGAGGCGGAGGCGTCCCAGAGCGCAGGCGCTGGCGGAGGAAGCAGAGAAGGCGGAGGCAGGGATTGGTGGAAGAGAGTCGAAATCTCATAGCGGAAGTCCCGCCCAGCCTGGGCGAAGCTTCCGGCTCCCATTGCTTGGGCCTTATGCTGACGCAGGGGAGCTAGCTGCGCCGCAATGGTGCTGCTGGAGAGCGAGCAGGTAAAGCCGGAGCGGGCCGGCTGAGGGATGGATGTCGTTTGGGACTTAGCTGGGGGCCTCTGCCTCCTACTGCGGAAGGGACGGGGACTTTACGGGGCGAGGATTTGGGTCTGCCTCACGGGGCCCGGTTTGTGTTCCAGTTCCTGACGGAGCTGACCAGACTCTTCCAGAAGTGCCGGTTGTCGGGCAGCGTGTTCATCACCCTGAAGAAGTGTAAGCAGCTGTCGACGCGGCAAGGCCAGAAGGCATTTGGGAGGCCGAGCGACACCCCGCCCGGGGTGTCCAGTGTCGGGAACTGAGGGCGGAGTCTGCCGCGCATCCCCTCCTTCCCCTACCTTCCTCCCGTACTGGGCACATTCAGGGCCGGGGGGCTGGAACATTAGGGATTGTGGCGCGTGCGACCCCCAGCATTTAGCCACCCAAGCTGGTTCTGGTTACGGTGTGCCCCAGTTAGGGCTTTTTTTTTTGGGGAGGGGGGGGTGTCAGGGATCCCAAATCCCCGCCACCGTTAGATTTAATCTGCTTCGTTATTACCGTGTTCCCATCGTGGAAATAGCAAGTAGTTTCCCAAGGTTTGGCCAACTTTAATGTAGTTAACAGATCTAGAGTAGTGGAGGTGAATTAGGTATCGTCTTCGTATCCCTTCCCTACTTACTAACTTTTCATCTACCTGTTAATGTTTGTGGCTGTGTTCATCAGGATGTATTTTTCATGCAGATGATGGTCGAACTAAACCCATTCCAAGGAAAGGTTCCGTAGAGGGCTTTGAGCCCTCAGACAACAAGTGTCTGTTAAGAGCTACTGATGGGAAAAAGAAGATCAGCACTGTGGTGAGTTGGATTCCCAATAGCACAATTTTGGAGAAAGAAGACTTGAACTTAATTGAGGATGGGCATTTCTGAACCAGGTTTTTGTTTTTGCCTTAAATAAAAGCTAGTAAGTATGTAGCTCCTCAGCTGTTTCGGGATCAGGGCCACCTTTTATTACCCTAGTAGGAAATTCAAGAGCAAAATTAAATTGAAGAAGTTAAATACTAGGTTCTACTGAAGTTTTTGTGAAAATAAAATAAGCATATTGATCCTTACACATAGTGACATTGTAAGGAGCAGGCAGCATAAATATTTGATTCTTAATTCCCTTACTGTGTTGGGCCTTCAATGAACAGTTTCTTGGTACCAGGTGATTTTACTTGTAAGCTGATAATTCACGTGTATTTGTGGTTGACATAGCAAACATGTAGCTGTGTGTTAGGCTTGCTGCTAACATACAGAGAGAATATGGATTTAGTCAACAGCCCTAGTGTTCCCTTTCAAGGTGGAGTGTGGCAAAGCAATAAACTTTCTGGATTCTGAATGAATACTTTCTTACTTTGCTGGGCCAGAACCAGACTGCTCCTCAGTTGTATCAGGATAGGACATTCATGAGAATGTAGACCATAATTAGTTGATAAGTCTCCTTCTACCAGTTATCTTGAGAGGACTTTTATAGTAAAGCAAACTTAGGTGGTTTTAAAAAATGAACTTGGGTATCATGAAATGTGAAAACCTTAGGAATCTTCAGAAGTAGAATTTCTCCTGTGGTAGCTTGCATTTTGCTTAAATAGGCCTGAATTAATGGAAAGTAGGTTTAAAATAAGATGGGGAGGAAGTAGTTTAAATATATCTTGCACAGAAGATTAAAATGAAGTTCTCTGACATCTCTGGAATCCAGGGAGAAAGTCAGTGCCATGTGTGTAAGAAATTTCAGAGGTGAGAAACTTAGCTTCTTTAGGAGCCCCCTTCTGCCTCTTCCCTTCTTGGTACAATTCTCACGTGGAAAAAAGTGCAGAGCTGCTTTGCTTCTTCCTCAGGCAAAGTAAAGTGAAGGAGAAGAATAGCTGTTAGTGTATTATGACCCCTAAAGTTGGAAAGATATATTTTAAAGATTATGATGTTGTTTTAATGAGTTACTGCCTGGGGTGAGACAGAGGATTTCTATATGAGTAATAGGGGTGCACCTTTTTTTTCTTTCCCTTTTCCAGGTGAGCTCCAAAGAAGTGAACAAGTTTCAGATGGTGAGTTTCTGGTGTTCCCTATACACCCTTTCTCAGGGCAGGAGTGAGCACAAAATTGAACACTGGGTTAAGAATGATATTTCTTATGTTTTGTCAGTACTTTGAGTGAAAGCTGCCAGGGTCTGATTTTTACTTTCAACACTGGTATTGTTTTCCTTTTTAGTTTTTTTTAAGGTAGATTTTGCATTTGGCTTCAGATATGTTCTACCTATAGAATAGTAAATAAGAAGTTGCCTGTAGTTTTCCCTTTTTGGTTAAAAAATGTTGGAAGCTGCTGTAATGTGAAAGAGTATGTTTTCCTCTTACACCATTTTGCATAGGATACAAGTGTCCCATGGTATTATATGCTTTATCAGGTAGGTAGGCTTTCTGATACTGACTACTCTAAATCCATTGTGGAAATGGGGGCAGCTGCTCCACCAATTTGCAACTCTTCCCACTAAGTTCGTGCTGTGTGTCTTTTAGGCTTACTCAAACCTATTGAGAGCTAACATGGATGGGCTGAAGAAGAGGGACAAAAAGAGCAAGAGTAAGAAGAGCAAAGCAGCACAGTGAAGGAAGGGCACCAGATATCCTTCTTTCACCAACTAATCACTGAATTACTATTTTTTCTTTAGTGTTTACTTTTGGCCACAAAGCTAGGTTTCTGGTTCCCCTGTAATAACTTTTCATGTGAGATGGGGGTCATTTTGATGGAGGAAGGGCTGCAGTGTTTACAGGATAGTTGTAAGAAGCCAAGTTTATTTTAGAATTGGCTGATTGGTCTGTGTTGTATCATCGTATAACCTGGGATTATAAAGTCTCTGTAATCTGTGTGAAGAACAATGGATCATTAAACCTCTATTTATCTGCACTGACCATCTCTTATTTATTACTTTTCCCACCCCCTATTAATAGTTTCTGGCAATAATTAACTAATTCTGGATTGTATGATTATGAAGGGGCTTTACCCTTATGTTCTAGGTTATTGGTATTAAAACCTGACAGTTTGGGGTGCATGGGTGGCTCAGTCGGTTAAGTGTCAGACTCTTGGTTTTGGCTCAGGTTGTGATCTCAGGGTTGTGAGATTGAGCCCTATGTTGGACTCTGCGCTTGGTGCAGAGTCTGCTTGATTTTCTCTGTCTCTCCCTCTCCCTGTAACCCTCTCCCCTACTCATGCACTCTCTCAAACAAAATCTTTTTTTTTTTTTTTTAAGATTTTATTTATTTGAGAGGGAGACACACAGCGAGAGAGAGCACGAGCAGGGAGGAGAGGGAGAAATAGGCTCCCAGCTGAGCATGGAGCCTGATGTGGGGCTTGATCCCAGGACCTCGGGATCATGACCTGAGCCGAAGGCAGACACTTAAGAGAGTCACCCAGGTGCCTCTCAAATAAAATCTTAAAAAAAAAAAAAAATGACAGTTTTATAAAAAATTGTATTCTTCCCAGCTGGCTGTATAATGTAACATCCTGTTCCTTTTGCACTACCTTAAGGATAAGCACATTACAAAATTAGCAGGAATAATGATTCCAAGTTAAATATGATACTGTATTTCTTTAAACCCTTTGATTGGACATTTTTGGGGGAGGGGAAAAAGAATATTTTACTTTTTTCAAGAGAGCAGGTTGCAAGATGGGTTATCGGCTAATCTCTCTTTATTAGATTTCTTAGTAGAAATACCTGCATCCAAATGAAAAATTTTTTTTAAATTTCAGTATAGTTAACATGCAGTGTTAAAGTAATTTTAGGTGTACAACATAGTGATTCAGCAATTTTATCAGTGCTCATCAGGATAAGTGAATTTTGAATCCCCTTCAACTATTTCACCCCTCTCTCCACCAACCTCCCCTCTGGTAACCATCAGTTTATTCCCTATAGTTAAGAGTCTTTTTTTGGTTTTTCTTTGGTGTTTTGTTTTGTTTTCTTTTGTTGTTTCCTAAATTCCACATAGAAGAATATAGTATATGTATTTCTCTGACTTACTTCACCTAGCAGTATACTCTGTAGCTCCATCCATGTTGTTGCAAATGGTAGGATTTCATTCTTGTTATGGCTGAATAGTAGTCCACTGTGTATATTTGTACCACTTCTTTATCCACTCATCTACCGGTGGACACTTGGGGGGCTTCTGTAATTTGGCTGTTGTAAATAATGCTGCAGTAAGCCTAGAGGTGTATCTTTTCAAATTAGTGTTTTTGTATTCTTTGGGTAAATTCCCACTAGTGAAGTTACTGGATCATATGGCAGTTCTTTTTAATTTTGTGAGGAAACTTCATACTGTTTTCCACAGTAGCTACACCAGTTTGCGTTCCCACCAACAGTGCACAAGGGTTCCTGTTTCTCCACATCATTGCCAACACTTATTCCTTCTGTTTTTGATTTTAGCCATTCTGACAGGTTGGAGGTGATATATATCTCATTGTGGTTTTAATGTGCATTTCCCTGATGATGAGTGATGTTGAGCATTTTTAATTGGTCTGTTGGCCATCTGTATGTCTTCTTTGGAGAAATGTCTGTTCATGTCCATTTTTAATTGGATTGTTTGGATTTTTTCTGTGTTATGTAAGCTCTTTATATATTTTGGATACTAACTCTTTATTGGATATGTCATTTACAGATATCTTCTCCTGTTTCATAGATTGTCTTTCAGTTTTGTTGATTGTTACCTTTGCTGTGCAGAAGCTTTATATTTTGATGTAGTCCCAATAGTTTATTTTTGCTTTTGTTTCCCTTGCCTCAGGAGACATATCTAGAAAAATGTTGCTGTGGAAGATGTCAGGGAAATTACTACTCGTGCTCTCATCTAGGACATTTGTGGTTTCAGGTCTCACAATTAAGGTCCTTAATCCATTTTGAGTTTATTTTTGTGTATGGTGTAAGAAAGCGGTCCACTTTTCTCAACACCGTTTATTGAAGAGACTTTCCCATTGCATTGTCTTGCCTCCTTTGTCAAAGATTAATTGACTACGTAATCATGGGTTTATTTCTGGGCTCTGTATTCTGTTCCATCCATCTGTATGTCTATGCTGTCCGTACTATACTGTTTTGGTTACTACAACTTTGTGAGTGTATCTTGAAATCTAAGATTGTGATATGTCCCATTTTTTGGTTGTTGTTCTTTTTCACAATTGCTTTGGCTATTTTGGTTTCTTTTATGGTTCCATACAAATTTTAGGATTGTTCTAGTTCTGTGAAAAATGTTGGTATTTTGATAGAGATGGCATTACATCTGTAGATTGCTTTGGGTAGTGTGGACATCTTAACTATTTGTTCTTCCAATCCATAAGCATAGAATATTTTTCCATTTGTTTGTGTTATCTTCAATTTCTTTCATTAGTGTTTTGTAGTTTTCAAAGTATAGGTCTTTCATCTCCTTAGTTAAGTTTATTCCTAGGTATTTTGTTATTTTTGGTGCAACTGTAAATGGGATTGTTTTCTTAGTTTCTCTTTCTGCTACTTCATTGTTAGTGTATAGAAATGCAATGGATTTCTGTACATTGATTTTGTGTCCTGCGACTTACTGAATTCATTAATGAATTCTAGTAGTTTTTTGGTGGAGTCTTTAGGGTTTTCTATATATAGCAGTATGATGACATCTGCCAGTAGTGAATAAAGTATTACTTTCTTGGGGTGCCTGGTTGACTCAGTTGGTTAAGTATCTGCCTTCAGCTCAGGTCATGATTCTGGGGTCCTGGAATCGAGCCCTGCATTGGCTTCCCTATTCAGCAGGGAGCCAGCTTCTCCCTTCCCCACCCCCACTCCCGCTCATGTGCTGCTAATAAAATCTTTAAAAAACCAGTTTTACTTTCTTACAAATTTGGATGCCTTTTCTTGTCTAATCGCTGTGACTTCCAATACTAAGTTGAATAAAAGTGGTGAGAGCAGATATCCTTATCTTTTTCTTGATCTTAGAGGAAAAGCTGTCATGTTTTCACCATTGAGTATGATGTTAGGTGTGGGTTTTTCATATATGGCCTTTATTAGGTTTAGAGGGAACATACTTCAAAATATCTGTTGAGGATTTTTATCATGAATAGATGTTGTACTTTGTCAAATGTTTTTTCTGCATTTGTTCAAATGAGCATATGTTTTTTATCCACTCTCTTGTTGATGTGATGTATCACGTTGGTTGATTTGTGCAAACTGAACCACTCTTACATCCCAGGAATAAATCCCACTTAATCGTGGTGAATGATTTTTTTAAACGTATTGTTGGATTCAGTTTGCTAATATTTTGTTGAGGATATTTACATCTATGTTCATTAGAGATACTGGCCTATAGTTCTCTTTTTTTGTAGTGTTTTGTTTAAGTATGTTCTCTGCCTAGCAGGGAGCCCAGTGGGGGCTTGAACTCACAACCCTGTAATCAAGACCTGAGCTGAGATCGAGTCAGATGCTTAACCAACTGAGCCACCAATGTGCCCCATGTTGAGTGTTTTGATTACTGATTTAATTTCATTGCTGGTAATTGGTCTGTTCAAATTTTCCATTTCTTCCTGATTCACTTTGGGAGGCTGTATGTCTCTAGAAATGTATCCATTTCTTCTAGGTTGTCTTAATTTATTGGCATTTAATTTTCATAGTATTGTCTTATAATCCTTTGTATTTCTGTGGTGTCGGTTATTATTTCTCTTTCATTTCTGATTTTGGAGTCTTTTTTTAATGAATTTGGCTAAGTATCAATTTTGTTATCTTTTCAAAGAACAAGCTCCTGATTTCATTGATCTTGTCTGTTTTAGTTTCTGTTTGGTTTATTTCTGCTCTAATCTTTATTATTTCCTTCTGGTTTGGGGTTTTGTTTATTCTTTCTAGCTCCTTTGGGTGTAAGCTTAGGTTATTTGAGATTTTTCTTCTTGATGTAGAACTGTGTTGCTGTAAACTTCCATCTTAGAACTGCTTTTGCCACACCCTGAAGATTTTGTATTTTCACTTTTATTTGTTTCCATGTTATTTTTTCTTTTCCTTTTTGATTTTGTGGTTGACCTGTTCACTGTTGAGTAGCATGTTATTTAACCTCCATGTATTTGTGCTCTTTCCAGATTTTTTTTTTTTTAAAGATTTTATTTATTTGCCAGAGAGAAAGAGCACAAGCCAGGGGAGGGGGCAGCAGGCAGAGGGAGAAGCAGGCTCCCCACTGAGCAAGGAGCCTGATGCGGGCCTCAATCCCGGGACCCTGGGATTATGACCTGAGCTGAAGGCAGACGCTTAACTGAATGAGCCACCCACGCGTCCCTCTTTCCAGGAAGATTTTTTTCTTGTGGTTGAGTTCTAATATCATAGTATTGTGACTAGAAAAGATACGTGGTATAACTTATTTGTTGAGGCTTGTTTTGTGGCCTAATATGTGATCTCTTCTGGAGAGTGTTCCATGTGCACTTGAACAGAATGTGTATTTTGCTATTTTAGGATGGAATGTTCTGAATATATGTTAGATCCATCTTGTCCAGTGCATCATTCAAAACCAGTTTCTTTGATTTTCTGTTTGGACGATCTACTTGTTGATGTAAGTGGGGTGTTAAAGTCCCTACTGTCACTGTATTAACTCTTGATTACTTCCTTTGTTATTACCTGTTTTACATATTTGGGTGCTTCAATGTTGGGTGCATAGTTTTGTTGCATCCTCTTGTTGGCTTGTCCCTTTTTTATTATGTAATGTCCTTCTTCATCTCTTGTTAAAGTCTTTATTTTTTTTTAAAGACTTTTTTTTTTTTAAGATTTTATTTATTTGACAGAGAGAGAGAGCACAGCAGGGGGAGAAGCAGGCTCCTCACTGAGCAGGGAGCCTGACATGGGGCTCAATCCCAGGACCCTGGGATCACGACCTGAGCCAAAAGCAGCAGCTTAACCAACTGAGCCACCCAGGCACCCCAAGATTTATGAGAGAGAGAGAGAGAGAGAGAGAGAGAGAGAGAGAGACCGCGGGGTTGTGGGAAGGGACAGAGGCAGAGACGGAAGAAACGAGAATCCCAAGAAGACTGTGCTGAGCAGAGACCAGCGTGGGGCTCCATCTAATGACCCTGAGGTCAAACCTGAGCCGAAACCAAGAGTTAGACACTTAATAACCCAGGTGCCCACTTGTGCTCATGGTCTCTCTCTCAAATAAATCTTTTTTTAAAAAAGTCACTTACGGTTTGCCTGTTTTTATTTTTCCTTCCCTTCCCCTATGTTCATGTGTTTGGTTTCTTAAAGTCCACGTATGAGTGCAATCATGTATTTGTCTTTCTCTGACTTTGCTTAGCATCATACACTCTAGTTCCATCCAGTGTTGCAAATGGCAAGATTTCATTCTTTTGATGACATACCCTGTTGTGTATATGTACCACATCTTTATCCATTCATCAGTCGATGGAAATTTGGGCTCTTTCCATAATTTGGCTGTTGTTCATAGTGCTGCTATAAAACATTGGGGTGTGTGTGCCCCTTCAAATCAGCATTTTTATATCCTTCGGATAAATACCTAGTAGTGCAAATTGCTGGGTCGTAGGGTAGTTCTGTTTTTAATTCTTTGAGTAACCTCCGTACTGTTTTCCAGAGTGGCTGCACCAGTTTGCATTCCCCCCAACAGTGCAAAAGGGTTCTTGTTTTTTCTGCATCCTTGCCAACATGTAGTGTTTCCTGAGTTGTTAATTTTAGCCATTTTGACTGGTGTGAGGTAGTATGTCGTCGTGGTTTTGATTTGTATTTCCCTGATGATGAGTGATGTTGCACATTTTTTCACGTGTCTGTTAGTCATTTGTATGTCTTCTTTGGGGAAACGTCTGTTCGTGTCTTCTGCACATTTCTTAGATTATTTTTGGGGTGTTGATTTTGATGAGTTCTTTATATATTCTGGATACTAGCCCTTTATCCAGTATGTCATACGCAAATATCTTCTCCCAGTCCATTGGTTGCCTTTTAGTTTTGTTGTTTCCTTCACTGTGCAGAAGCTTTTTATCCTGATGAGGTCCCAATAGTTCATATTTGCTTTTGTTTCCCTTGCCTCTGGACATGTGTCTGATAAGACGTTGCTATGGCCGAGGTCAAAGATTTTGCTGTCTGTTTTCTCCTCTAGTATTTTGATGGTTTCCTGTCTTACATTTAGGTCTTTCAACCATTTTGAATTTATTTTTGTGTATGGTTTTGTTACTTATTTTATGGTTGTTTTTGTAGTTCTTGGTTTCTTTCCTCTCTTGCTCTCTTCTCTCATGGTTTGCAGGCTTTCCTTAGTGATATTCTTTTCTCTGTTTTTTTGTATATCTATTACTGGTTTTTGATTTGTGGTTACCATTAGGTTAGTATCTAACCTCTTAAGTATATAGCAAACTGTATTAAGTTGACACTCACTTAAGGTTAAGCCCATGCTTTACTTCTCTCCCAACCACAGTTCTAGGTATACGGTGTTATACTTTACGTCCTTTTTTGTTTTTTCTCCCTTGACTAATTTTTATAGAAATACTTTCATTGCTTCGGTGCTTCCTACTTTTCCTGTGCCTACTATGATTTTTCCTCTCCACTGAGTCTTAATACTTTGGTCATGAATTCCTTTAACTTTTGTCTGAGAAACTCATTTATCTCTTCTATTCTGATTGATAGCCTTGTTGGATAGAGTATTCTTGGCTGCAGGCTTTTTTTCTTTCAGCACTTTGAATTTATCATGGCACTCCCTTCTGCTGAAAGTTTCTGCTGAAAAATTAGCTGATAGCCTTACAAGGGGTTTCCCTTGTATGCAACTGTTTTCTCTTGCTGCTTTAAAATTCTTTTCTTTACTACTTTTTGCTGTTATAGTTACTATGTGTCTTAATGTGGATCTTTTTGGATTCATTTGTTGGGAGTGGTTTGGGCACTCAGTCATTAGAATTAAGGGAAAAACATGGCTATTTTCTTGTGTTCTAGCTCCACAAAACCTTCAGAATTAACAGATTTACAACTTAAAAGCAGCAGATATATGAAAGCATTTATTATGTTCAAAAAGATAAATTTATATATTACACATGAAAAACTTACAAAGCTCAACTTTGTAGGACAGCTTCTTACAATGTAAAGTTAAAATTACAATAAATGTACATTTCATAGTATAAGCTCCTGTCTTAGAACTAGATAATGACCATTCTTTAGGATTAAAATAAGATTCGGTAGTAGTCATCTCTGTAGCTATACAGGAATAGCACAGATACCCTGCAAAAGACAAGACGTAGGATCAGTATAATGGGAGAAGAACAAAATTAACAACAAATTATTTTTAGAACACTTAACCGTAAAGTTTTGTTAAAAAAACAACGGGAAGGCTAGTGACTGAAAAAAATAACCTGTTACAGAAGCTTTAACTGGCACGGGTCCGTATGTAAGGCCCCTTAGGGGAACCCCGTTCACCTCACAGGTTTTCTTGTGTTTTAAGCAGACGGTAACATGAATGACTGGCATTCTGACATGAGGACCTAAAGCAAAGCAGTCACAGCATTTCCCTTTCACGTAGACATTGCTAGAGTTACCTGGGTGATGAAACTCGTAAGTGGGGCAGCTACTCCTGACAGTGCTGTTTGGTTACTGATAAATTGTGACTGTGATTCACAGTCCTGAACGGGATTTACTGATTTTTCAGGGGCAGTTCTAACAAAATGGTTTATCAGCCACCAAACCTCAACGAGACAATAAAATGTGTCACCTTAAACCCCTCTAGTTTTAACCCATGTTGAAACCTGCAATACTTTAGTGGTAACTTACTTTTTTTCTACTTTGATGTTATAAATTTCATCACAGACTAATTTGAGGTATCTCTGCTTTGGCAGGCGTGACAGCAGCTGCTTCACAGTTGTGTTAAATGCCTGTTCATCAGCATCCCACTAGGAAAAAACAGATAAGACAAGACTTAGTTACTAATGTTTATTAACTGGCTTTTCCGGGGCCCTCATGAAACAACGGCGCCATTCCCCCTTTCAGTGTACTGAAAAAAGCAGTTACAGATGGAGCTGGTGGGGCAGCTGCTGGGGTTCTACCTTTGAAGCATCAATTTTCTTTAAACAAGACTCCTTATTAGATCCTGATCAGCAATAATGCAGCACAGTGTTTTACTCCGACTTTAGACCAGTTATTTCTGCCCGCTTATTTTGTGGAAAATGGAAGTAACACCTCTTTCTGCGTCCATTTGAGTGGATCATAAAGCAGTAATTGCCAGCACAGTGGTATATACGCTTATTTATAAGACAGCAACAGAAAATATATGAAATGTTACTTTGGGAGCAAAGTTTATTTCATCTAATCTAAATGCTCTGGATAGACGAAGTATTAATAGGACGTTAAAAAAAAATCTGTAGCTGTGATTATAATTTGTTGTCTTTGCTATTAAGAATGCTCATTCAAATTTTTTTAAGTTACTAGGCTATTTGATAAGCTACCCATTAAAAACATTTTTTTTAAATCCAGTATGGTTAACTTACAGTATTAGTTTCAGGTGTACAATACAGTGATTCAACAATTCTGTACATTACTCCCTATTCACCATGAGAAGTGTACTTTTTAATCCCCATCACCTATTTACCCATTCCCCCACCCACCTCCCTTCTGGTAATCATCAGTTTATTCTCTGTAGTTAAGAGTGTTTCTTGGTTTGTCTTTCTTTTTCCTTTGCTCATTTTCTTTGTTTCTTAAATTCCACATATGAGTGAAATCATATGGTATCTGTCTTTCTGTGGCTTACTCCAGTTAGCATTCTAGTCTCTAGCTCCATCCATGTTGTTGCAAATGGCAGGATTTCAGTCTTTTTTATGGCTGAATAATTTTCCTGTGTGTGTGTGTGTGTGTGTGTGTGTATACACACACACACCCCCATCCCCCACATCTTTATCCATTCATCAGTGGACATTTAGGCTGCTTCCGTAATTTGGCTGTTGTAAAAAATGCTGCTATAAACATAGGGGTGAATGTATTTCTTTGAATTAGTGTTTTGTATTTTTTGGGTAAATACCCAGTATTTACCAGTAATGTAATTACTGGATTGTAGAGTAGCTCCATTTTTTGAGAAATCTCCATACTGTTTGCCACAGTGCCTGTACCAGTTTGCATTCTGACCAACAGTGCAAGAGGGTTCCTATTTCTCCACATCCTCTCCAACACTTGTTGTTTCTTGTGTTTTTGATTTTAGCCATTCTGATGGATGTGAGGTGATATCCCATTGTAGTTTTGATTGTATCTCCCTGATGAGTGATGTTGAACATCTTTTCCTATGTCTGCTGGCCATCTACTCATGTCTTCTGCCCATTCGTTAACTGGATTATTTTCTGTGCTACCCATAAAAAATTTTAAATTACAAAAATAAGTTTCCCCAGTTGAAATGAAGGTCTGAGTCAGCATTGTATAGTGGTTAGGAATACAGATTCCCCTAGCCTACCTAAGTTCAAATCCTGGCTCTGCTAGATTACTAGTAGGTTGACCTTGAGTGAGATATTTACCATCTCTTCTTCATTCTCTGTAAAATGTAAAACACTTCTGCTACTGTTTATCTATATAATGGGAATAATAGTACCTACCTCTTGAGGTTGTTTCATTAAATGAGTTAGTTAATATTTGAAAAATGCTTAGAGCAAGGGCTGCCAGAGCCTGACCACAGTAAATGTAGGAGGTGTTAAAATAATCTCTGAAACTTAAAAGTGACTAGGAAAGTATGATTCTCTCAAAATCTGATTAGTAATATCTACGTCACATGAAAGGAACAAATTAGATTCCTGGAACTGCCCAAAAGCTTCGCTAAGAAAATAGTGCCATTTTCAATTATGTTTTGGCCAAGTAACAACAAAGCTTTAGAATTTAAAGGCCACAGTGCGCAAGAGTTCATTTTGCTTACCTCTAATGATAAAAACTGTAAGATTGTTTCTTTGGGTAGATCCACCTGTTGATACACAAAAATGTTTGTCAAGTTTTGTCGTCTGTCAGGGAACCCTAGGCAGCACATACTGACTTGTCACAATGGTGTCACTTTGGATGGAGCAAAACAATCAGGCTTGCAGAGTCTGGGACCTACTGTGCTGTATCAGATCAAGCACACGTAAAGGAACCATAGCGTGGTAAGGGGTCAGCACTGGTGAACGAATACCCCAGTCCTCACAGGACACCCCAGAGGCTTGATGCTGTTGCCTGTACTCAGTGTATTTTTAATGAGGCAAAGGTCTGAAACATATTAGAAAAGTGGTGACTTTTGTTTTTATTCCCCTTGCTTCCCATCTTTCAGAGGAAGAAAACTAGAGAAACAAACACAGAACCTTCCATCCCCCGCCCCCCCCCCCCCCAGTTTTTACACATATAGATTACATGTGGTTTGCATCAGTGAGAAAAGGCCTGCATCCCCATACTGTGCACAGGAAGCAAAAATGCCCTGACCTGTGAGGAAGTAACTTTGATGACAGGGACAGGGACACAGGCAGTTCTCAAAATGTTAAAGAGAGCAACTTACAGCCAAAATTTCAATTTCACTGCTTTTCTGATGTAAGTTGGCAAGGGAGGTCTGAAGTCGTGTTTGTACCTAAACGAGAAGACTTGTCAGAGTTCAGAACCTGTCAACACAAACCATCTTTCTTGCCGTCTTATTTCCTATTGTAGTAAACATTCATGAGTGACAAACCAAGACCTAGAAGGTCTCCCAAAGACTGTCTAGGGACTTGGAAAGACGGCTGCCCAGCCTATCCCGATCTCAGGAGAAATGAGATTTTATAGTGTGTTTTGATAATTTAATACTCCACCTTCTTACTTCTTTTTAATTTTGAAATGACAGCTAAAACCTCCGGGCACTGAAACTGCATGTGGAAGCGGGGGGATTTTGGTATTAAGCTAAATTTGGAAAAAGGGGAAGGTGACAGCAACGAGGACATGGAACTGAAATTGGTTGTAGATGAACACAGGAGAAAGATGTGAAAGTGAGTTGCCGTCCATCACACGGAGAAACAGCTAGGAGTGTGCACAAAAATGAGGTAACTTAATCTTTTGTATTTCGATCTAATCACGTTTTTTTAAAGATTTATTTGAGAGAGAGGGAAGCAGACTCCCGTGGTGAGTGTGGTGCCCGACTCGGGGCTTGATCCCACAATCCTGAGATCATGACTTGAGCTGAATTCAAAGAGTCAGGAAACTTAACTGACTGAGCCACGCAGGTGCCCCTTTAATCACATTTCTAAATAATGACTGCTCTCTAACACCCACTTCCCAAGTGAGGCCAGTGTCCTTACTGAGCTCATTAGCTGGAGGACTGGCCTGATCTTTTCTCCCTACCTATTTAAATCCTTCAGGGATCCCCCTCCAGGAAACCTTCATCTATCATCCAAGCAGACGCTGATGTCCACCCTTCCCCTATGTCCCAACACTCACCTTCAGTGTATCTCATTCAGCATTCTGTTACTTCTATTGTTCTCTAACTGTATAGAACATATGCTTCTCTTGTAAACTCTTTGAAGATTGGGGCTATGCCATGTCTTTTAAATTTTATACGGTATTTCAAGCAGAGAGCAAATACCAAAAACATGTATGTGGTGAGAAACCGATCTCTTCTGCTTTGTTACTTAGAACAGAAACAAAGCAACCCTGTCTGCCAACAGATCCAGATCAGAAAGTCTTTGTTTAGATCTAGTAATCCTGACAGTAGGTGCTTCGAGGTGCCCATAATGTACACAGATGCCTCTTTGGAGGACAAATGGGGTAGAATCCTAACACCAGAGAGACGCTTTGTTGATGAAATTTTCAGAAGCCACCAAGTTAAGGAAGTGGGAAGAAAACTCTTTCCAGGAAACCGTTTATCTTCCTTTCCTGTTTTCTTCCTCCTTGTAGCTTACATTGGAAAGCTGAGGACAGTGCACCTGCCTGAATTTCGTACCGCCTCCTAGTGCTGGCTGACAGCTTCTCTGGGGCTATCACACTCACAATGGGAACAACTGCTGCTCCGTGGATTTCAAACAAACCTGAAACAGAGAGTTGCAGAATTTAGGGACTTATCTGCTCCCACTTTCTGTAACATACCACAGAGATGGCAGAGAGGATTAGTAGAATCCACTCTGGGCTAGATTCTGTCTGGGCTTTGTGTTCCATCTCTGCAACTGGCTGCACTTGACCTGGAGGAACCCCAAACCCTAACACTGAGCAGTTTTAGTGCTTCTGTCAGGACTCCCAGCCTTCTCTCAGGTGGGAGTGGGGGTGGAAGGTGACAAAAGCATAGACAGGCTGTATGAGTCACCAAAACCTCATGAACTAAGGGGGAAAGAAAAAGTCAAACTTACTCTCTCAAACTCATACTTTAAATTCCTCAAAGTATATGAAATCTGACAGTGGCAGAAAGTCCATGCTAACAACCAACCAAAAAGACTCAGTTCTGTTAAAAGCCAAATACATCTTCTTGTGGACGTAACTGGGACATTTTTCAGTAAGGCTGGCAAATGTGATGAAATTACGACCTAACTCTCACCACTGTTCGTTCTTGGCTTTCATGAAAACAAACGCATACCTGATCTTTCTCAAGGTTATTTCAATACATTATTCTTCAGTCTTCTGTGTGGGGAAGATTCCCAGTAACCACTTTTAGTCTATACAGTAAACTGAGTCAAAGGAAGATGAAACCAGTTGTGAAAATAAGACAGGAAGACAGAGCGTATTATGATTAGAGGAATCACCAAGCTCCTAGTCATTTTCTAGGATGTGAGTTTCAAAGCGTAGAGATAAAGTCCATTTGGTACAATTAATTGTATAGGTTACTTTAAAGATACATTTTCTGATATAACAACGAGTTAGCCACAGCAGTGTTCATAGCCAATGCACGCACACACACACACACACAGCATTATTACGCTTAGATTATAATTAGTCAATACCTGAAGCATTAGAAAAGGAGCCCTTCAGATTTTGCGCTGCAAGATTATCAGAAGTTTCTCTAAAAACAAGCAAACAAAAACAATTAGAAAACAGTCAATAGAGCAACACAACAAAGATAATTTAAAGTGAGCCATTTTTTTCTATTAAATGTAAAAATTAAGTATTGGTTATTAGTGGAAGAAAAAAATTTGAACTTAATTATGCTTTTGGTCAACAGCAAGTAAAAATTATAAAGGATGTCATTTCAAATTAACAAATGCCTAAAGACAACATTTTGATTTACTCAGCTATGCTTGAAATCCTGGCTCAACATAAGAAGCTAATTTCAATGAACTATAATGGGTGTTCTTTCCGCTCCCCTCACAATGTGAGGAAACATCAGCGAGGACATGCCCCACCTTTATTATGGCAGGAACCTTGGTGATCACCCACAGGAGAACATTTAGTAAATAAGGAGATTCTTTCAAAAGCTGTGAATGGATGTTCTTTGAAGATTCAATTAGCTTATAGCCTTTGAGAGACACAATAACACTCTATCTTGGGAAAACAGGGAAGTAATCATGCACATGGAGGAAAGATTTTAAACTTTGCCCTGCTAAAACTGAATCCCATCTGGGCCTTTTAATTGTCTTAATAATGTTCACCTGTACTATTCATTAGTAGAGTATTTTATGTTTTCTCTTCTAAACCTCTACCTTTTTTGGGGATCAGTTATCCTAATACCTGGCACTTCTAGAACATTATTATTTTCTCAGAAGAAGCCTGATGGTGAATTTATATTCAAGCTAGGTGCAGATGGGAGGGAGCCTGGGGTAAGGGAGGGAGAAGAAAGTAAGACTGTTTATTTTATATAAGCCAAGGTTTTTCACTGTTGGCACTATTGACATTTTGGGCCAGATAATTCTTGGATGGGGGTATGGGGGGTCAGTGATGTGCACTGTAGGATGATTAGCAGCACCCCTGGTCTCTACTAGATACTAGTAGCACCCCCAGTTCTAACAACCAAAAATATCTGCAAACAATGCCACATGTCCCCTGGAAGGCAAAATGTCCCGACTGAGAATCACTGATAGAAGCCAAAAGAAGTATTTTTGATTATAAGCATATATATAAAAGTTACACATTTATAGAAAATTAAGAAAATTAAAGAAATTTAAAGAAAATGAAGATCCCTTGCAATCACACTAACCAGAAATAACTACAGTTAAAAATTTGGGGGGGGGCACATTAACTGCTCAGTTAAGTGTCTGCCTTCGGCTCAGGTCCAGGGTCCTGGGATCGAGCCCTGCGTTGGGCTCTCTGCCCAGAGGGGAGTCTGCTTCTCCCTCTCACTCTCCCTCCATGCTTGCTTGCTCGCACTCTCTCAAATAAATAAATAAAATCTTAAAAAAAATCTGGTATATCATTCCAGACAATGTATGGGCTATGTGTTTTGGTTGAAAAAAACAGGATCATATAGCTTATCTGTGGACAGATTTCCATGTCAATAAATTCAGCTTTACTAGAATCATCATTTTTTAAAAAAAAATTTTTTTAAGTAAACTCTACACCCAATGTGGCCCTCGAACTCACGGCCCTGAGATCAAGAGTTGCATGCTCTAGTGAAAGAGCCAGCCAGGCACCTCTAGAATCAGCATTTTTAAAGGCTGCACACCATTTCATTGTATTTACTATAATCCAATCTTCTACCAGTGGATGTTGTGATACTGTAAGTGAGAGCTTCTCCCAGTGTGGTCCAGGGACCTCTGGAAGTTCCTGAGATCCTTGCACATGTCTGCAAGGTCAAAACAGTTTTCACTACAATGTTAAAATGTTATTTATCTTTTTTATAGATGAGAAAAACCTCTTCTAAGCCTTTACCTTTTTCGAGTCATCCTTTCACAAATGTGTCATGGAATTTTCCAGAGACTGTATGATGGGTGATAGCACAACAGACTGAATCAGATGCAGATAGTGACAATCTAGTTTTTTCTATTAAAGTGTTAAAGAGATTACAAAAATGTAAAACAATGCATTATCTGTAAAATGTCAAACTGTCACTCTTCCAAAATTTCTTTTGTTTTGGAAAATGGTTTTTTATTTTTATTTTTGCAAAAGAGAGCTTTGCGGAGGCGGGGGGGGGGAAGGGTAGGGGGAGAAGCAAACTCCCCACTAAGCATGGAGCCTAGGCTGGATCCCGGGACCCCGAGATCATGACCAGAGCTGAAGGCTGACACTTAACTGACTGCGCCATCCAGGTGCCTTGGGTTTATTGTTATTTTAAAATAAATATTTTTAAAATGTTTGTTTTAATTTCTAACAAATTACTGATAGCTATAACCCCCATAAACGAAGTTCTTTGGTGCTCTCAAATAATTTTTAAGGGTATAGAGTGGTTCTGAGACCAGAAAGATTGAAACTGTTATAAACAATGCCTTGCTAGACATCTTTGTACGTACCCCCATGGAATAATTTTTACTCTTTTTAATTTTTAGTTTTAAGGCAATTTTAACTTTGTTAAATTCCTATCCAGAGAGTTGAAACAATTTACATTTCCGTCATGAGTATATGCCATCTTTTCCCAGAATATAGTAGATCTTTCAAATACTTTGACAAAACACTACCAAAATGTACTGATTAACAGACCAAATAGGATTAATTTTGGCTCCCTGGGCCTTTCAAACTGATAAAATATTCTCTGACATGTTATGAAGAACAAACCCTGCAACTATGATTAGTCTTATACAGGGGGGTCCCATATTTAAACTGCTGAGTTAATCAGAAGCAACAGAATGATCCATTAAAAGTTACCCTGATGTATCTTTGTTTCCCAAAAGGATCAAACTGATGTTTAAGATAAAGGAACAGAAGTTCTACAGTCACAGCTGGTGTTCTGGGCTTTTGTTACCTGATAGTCCTTTCATCACTGACTTTAGTTCTGAGTTTCTGCAAAACGTGGTCTATAAGATCAGACTCCTGCACATGTTTCTCTGTTTGCCTTTCCTTCTCAAAAGACTTAACCTTAAAAAGAATGAAACAGAACCATCAATTTCTGAAGCCAACAGGCTGAATCAGAGTATAAAACGAAGTGAACAGTTTAGGTTGGTGGTTCTTAACCAGGGGCAATTTTGCTCATCACAGGACATTTGGCAACGTTTGGAGACCTCTCTGGTTGTGACAGCTATACGGGGTGCTACCAGCATCTCATGGGTAGAGGCTTGGGGTGCTGTTCAACTTCCTACAGTGTCCAGGACAGCAGCCCCCACAATTATTTGGCCCCAAATATCACTGGCTTTGGGAAACCCTGGTATAGACTGGGAAAGCCTATCATTGAGGAGAGGATTTTAAAAAGGCCAAGACTAACCAGCTCCTATTTCATTTGATTCTTCCACATAATTCTTCCCCTTGAACATCCCATGGTCAGTCATCAGTTTCCACAGTGCCCCCCTCTCCATTCCAAGCCCAAGTCCTTTCATCCACTTCTACGGTACCTGCTCTTTCATCTTCACTCCATGGCCAGCACTCAACCTTGCCTTCAAACAGCCTTATATTCTTCCCACTGCTATCTTCCACTCACTCCGTTCCATGCTACACACCCCTGCAGATTAATTTTTCTCACATACCACTCTAATGTCCCTTTCTGTCCAAAACACATGCTGGCTCCCCACTCGCTGCTCCATGAAGTCCAGATTCCTTGGTTGGCATTTTGCTCTCCATGATCTAGCTAAAACCATTCTCTCCTGCTGAAGTATCCTTTGCAGTCCTTCTGCTTCACCCAAAGTAGACTTATTCAGGGTAATACCCAGAATAGTTCTCTGCTGGCCTCCCTCTGACTTTGGAACAGGCTAGTCAAAGAATTACCATTACCTTTGCCATTCCTTCTGCTTAGAAGTCCCTTTCAGCACACATCTCTACCCTGCCCATCCACGAGGGTCCCCTCTCAATCCCACCTCCACCCTGGAGACTTCCTTGCTACCTCTGAGGTAATCTCCCAGGCTGAGGAACCCTCAGAGAACTGCACTGCAGGACTCTCATGGCATTTAGCATTTGCTAACTCATAATCATGCACGACTGTGTTCCCTACCAGATTAGAGGATCCCTGACAGCAGGGCCTGATGCTTCAATGTCCCTGTATCCTTTAGGATCTAAAATTCCATCCCCTTCCACACTGTGAACACTTAAAATGCATTTGCTAAATGGATGAACGAAGTGATGTCTTGCTCTTCAAATATGAAAGTGACTCAAGATTCAAAAGATAGACTGGCTGAAACAATGTGCTAGAACGAACAAGAGCACATGTAATGGAGATGTGAAGTCCTATACTGAAAGCCCTCATTGTAGGTGGCCAGCCAGGCATGGTGATAACTGAGAAAAGGCCAATGGGCTTTAGTTGCTAAGTTCAGTACAAGCCAAAGAGCCACATGGTTGCTAAGAGTTCACAGTAAGCTGTATGAGGAGAAATACGGTATTTGGAATGAGGGAGGTCAGACACCATTCTCATTTAGTCAGAATATGCGTAGAGTGCTCTGTAGAATTCTAGTATCACATTTAAAGACAGACATTGACAAGGCATGTCTAGAGGAGGTCAACTAGGAGGGTCAAGGATTTGAGAAATCATGTTATGAGGAATGGCTTAAGTAACCAGAATGTTTAAACCAAAAAAGAGGAGAGAGTGACGTGGCAGTGGTCTCCTACAATTTATTTCAAGGTGGCCGAGAGGAGGAAAAATTAGACTTGTTATTTTGACTACTCTAGAAGGCAGAACTAAGACCACAGAGTGTAAATTTTGGGAAGGAGACTGATTCAAGTTTTTAAAATTCGTTAATCATTACAGCAGTGTATTACAACACAAATTATGCAGCAGAGGCTTGATGGCCCTCTCTTCGTAGTATTGCAGGAGCACTCTGCTCTGGAAGAGGCCTGATCAGTTCTTAGAGTCGTTTATGATTTTGCGACTAACAAGCAGACGAGTAGTGGGGACTTGCAGATCTTCCCATAAAGGATAAGCTACTACAAGAACTGCCTTCCTGCCTTAAACAAAGTCAGACAACACACTGAACGATGGTTTTTCAGACCTTAGACAACAAGTAGCGGAGGACTATTTTCCAAGAGAAGGAAACACAGCGAGTGCCCTACCAGCGCCCGTTTACTGTGATGATGCCTGCAGACTGCAGTACAGGACCGCGAAACCTAAACAGAGACCAGGAGTCTTGTCAAGGTAGGGAGACAATTTAGGCAGACCGAGATGGCTAGAGACTGTGGGGTGGAGGACTAAAGAGAAGAGCGCTCCACACTCACAGAGAAAGATCAATTTCGGAAGCTCTGTGGAGCAGTCCACTTAATTCTTGCCAGAGATCTCAACTGTACACTACTGAAAGAAAACTGTCTGGGGCTGGGCAAACGACCACCAGAAAAGAGTAGGCGTACTCATTTCTGGAATTCACAGGGCTGGGGATAGTTGGTATTCTTACCGGGGTAGAGAGACCTCAGACTACACAGGGCACCAGGCAGAATCCACCTAAAGGTTTTGCCTTACTAGTAATGGGGCTAACTCAGCTTAGACCAACGGCTGCCCTGGGTCCGCCCTAACAACACGGAAAATGAAGCCTGGAAAAGGTCAACCAATTCAAGAATTTTAACTACACCCCAGAACAAAGCCCAGCAGTATTTATAGGAACATAAAAACTAGCACCCAAAAGTGTAAAATTCATAATGTCCAACAACCAATCAAAAATTACTGGCAGGAGGGTCGGGTGGCTCAGTCAGTTAAGCATCTGCCTTCGGGTCAGGTCATGTTCCCAGGGTCCTGGGATTGAGCTCCATGTCGGACTCCCTACTCGGTGGGGAGCCTGCTTCTCCCTCTCCCTCTGCCTGCAGCTCCCCCTACTTGTTCTCTGTCAAATAAGATCTTCAAAAAAAAAAATTACTGGCATGCAAAGTGGTAGGAAAATATGACTCATAACCAGAAGAAATGATAGACTCAGAAGTGTCAGAAATGATGGAATTAGTAGGCAAGCACCTTAAAACGACTATTTTTTTTTAAAGATTTTAAGTTTTGGGGCACCTGGGTGGCACAGCGGTTGAGTGTCCGCCTTCGGCTCAGGGCGTGATCCCGGCGTTATGGGATCGAGCCCCACATCAGGCTCCTCCGCTATGAGCCTGCTTCTTCCTCTCCCACTCCCCCTACTTGTGTTCCCACTCTCGCTGGCTGTCTCTATGTCTGTCAAATAAATAAAATCTTTAAAAAAGATTTTAAGTTTTAATAAAATAAGTTTTAATAAAGTAAGTTTTATTTACATTACCTCTACACCCAATATGGGGCTTACACTCACAACTCTGAGATCAACAGTCACATGCTCTACTGACAGCCGGCCAAGTGCCCCTAAAATGACTATTTTAAATCTTATAAAAAATGTAAAGGAAACAAAACCTCAGAAATGGAAGATAAATGAAGTTACAAATGTAACTTACACAGATGAAAAAATACATAATCTATGCAGTGGGATTAACAGCAGGTAAGATATTGCAAAAAGATCAGTGAATGGTCCTGAATAAAGCATAGAGAGAAGGAAAAAACAGAAGACAAAAATGGAGTCTTAATGAGCTATGGGTCAATATCAAATGATTAACATACTGTAATCAGAGTCCTACAAGGAAAAGACGAGAAGGGACGGAAAAATATTTAAAAAATAATGTCTGAAATTTTTCTAAATTTTTATTTGATAGCACAAGCAGAGGGAGAGACAGAGGGAGAGGGAGCAGCAGACTCCCCACTAAGCAGGGAGCCTGATGTGGGGCTCGATCCCAAGACCCCGGGATCATGCCTTTTTATTGTGCCAAAGGCAGGCACTTAACCGACTAAGCCACTGAAGTGTCCCTAAAATAAGTAAATCTTAAAAAAATGAAGGTGAAATAAAGACTTTCTCAGACCAAAAACAACTGAGAAAACTGATAAACCAGCAGACCTGCACAGACCAGAAATAGTAAAAGAAATTCTTCAGGCAGAAGGAAAATGAAATCAGAACGATGTCTGCCTCAACACAGGAATCAACAGTTCCAGAGATGGTAAATATGTGGGTAAATATAAAGGACATTCCCCCCCTTATTTTAAAACCCTCTTTAAAAAATAACTAATTATAAGCCAAAATAAAAACAATGTATTGTGGAATTTATAACTTATGTAAGAAAAAATATTTGGTAACAACAGCACAAAGAATGAGAGAAGGGAAATGGAAGTATTCTGTTATAAGGTTCTTACACTGTTAGGTGAAAGGCATATAATGTTTTTTGAAGGTTGAATGTATTAAGTTAAAGGTGTATACTGTAAACTCTAAGAAGTGACTAAAAAATCTCACCAAAAACAGGAGTAATGGTTAGCAAACCAACAGTAAAGATCTAAAAAGAAGGCATGAAAAGAAAAAAGAAAAAAAAAAAAAGAACAGATGGAATAATTAGAAAAGTAATAAAATGTAGATTTAAACCCAACTATTTCAATAACTGCATTACCTATAAATGGTCTAACTAGTCCCATTAAAAGACAGGAATTGTCAGAGTAGATCAGAAAGCAAAACTCAACTACTGCGTGTCTCTAAGAAACCCACTTTCAAGACCCAGATGGGATGGAAACAGACATGCCATGCAAACACTAATCGAAAGACCTCAGAGCAAGAAATATCAGGGATAAAGAAGAACATTTCATAATGATAAAGAGGTCAGTTCATCAAACAAATAACACCTGTCATTTGTATTCACCAAGTAACAGAGCTTCAAAATGCATGAAGCAAAACTGCTAGAACTAAAGGGAGAAAAACGTCAATCTACAACGATAGCTGGAGATTCTGACACTCCTCTCTTAGTAACCGACTGAGCAAATAGACAAAATGATTAATAAAGATACAGAAGACTTCGGCAATCCCACCACCTAACGTGACCTGATTTTTATCGAACACTCCCCCCAACAATGCAGAATACACGCTCTTCTCTAGTGCACGTGAAACATTCATAGTAACAGACAATTGTTTTCTAAGGGCTTAGTAAAACTGGAAGGACTGAAGTCATACAGAGTATGTTGTTTGATCACAAAGGAATTAAATCGTTAGAAATCATTAAAGATGATGTAATGTGCGCTGGGTATTATATAAGACTGATGAATCACTGACCTCTCTACCTCTGAAAGTAATAATACATTATATGGTAACTGAATTTAAATTAAAAAAAAAAAAAAAAAGGAAAGAAATCATGAAAGAAAGATAGCTGGAAAATAACCCAGATATTTGGAAATTAAGCCACACACTTCTAAATAACCTGTTGATCAAAGAAGAAATCAAAGAAACCAGAACGTATTTTGAACTAAATGAAAATGAAAGCAGTACATGTTAAAAATGTGCAGGATCAACTAATGCAGTCCTTAAGAGTGACATTTATAGCATTAAATGCTTATACTTAGAAAAGTCAAGTCTGAACTCAGTGATCCATGCCAGGTGCCATTTTTTTTTTTTCTATAAAGGCCCAGGTAGTATTTTAGGCTTTATAGGCCACACACGGTCTGTCACATACTTTTTTTTTTTTAAGATTTTATTTATTTATTTGACAGAGAGACACAGCCACCGAGAGAGGGAACACAGCAGGGGGAGTGGGAGAGGAAGAAGCAGGCTCCCAGCAGAGGAGCCCGATGCGGGGCTCGATCCCAGAACGCCGGGATCACGCCCTGAGCCGAAGGCAGACGCTTAACGACTGAGCCACCCAGGCGCCCCCAACATACTTTTTTTTAAACAAAGAATGTAAAAACGATCTGTAGCTCACAGGCCATAGCCAAATAGGCTGTGCCAGATTTGGCCTACAGGCTGTTCTTTATCCATCCCTGATCTAAAGTTCTACCTGAAGAAACCAGAAAAAGAATAAACTAAATCCACAATTAGCAGAATGAAGAAGAATAGAAATCAATAAAATAGAAAACAAAAAAATAGAGAAAGATCAATGGCATCAAAAGCTGGTTTTCTGAAAAGACAAATAGGACTGATAAACCTCTAGCCAGCCTGGTGAAGTAAAAAAAAAAAAAAAAAAAAAAGGGGGGGGGGAGAATGGGAGACATAAATTACCAATTATCAGGAATGAAAGGGGGGATTATCATTACAGATCCTACAGGTAGTAAAAGAGAATATTTGAAAATAAATGAAAACATTCCGGGGAAGATACCAACTACCCAAACTCACTTATTCAGAAAGAGGCAACCTGAGCGGCTCCCTGTCTAGGTCCCTGCGGCTTCACTGGTGAGTCTGACCGAACATCTGAGGATGAAATAATACCAACTGTGCACGATCTTTCAGCAAATGGAAGAGGAGAGAACACTGTCCAACTCATTTATGACGCCAACATCACCCAGGTCATAAAACCTGACAAGGACTTATAAAAGGGGGAAAATATGTTGATTCTTTTTCTTTAAAAATAGAAATAAAGGTTAGAGGGTGGTATATTTAGGAGCTTTGTAAGTTAAATGCAACAGAGTAAGACTGGCTAGGAAAGAGCCACAGCATATGCCAACCAGCAGGTATCCGTCTAGTTATTATTCTTTTCTTAGATGAAGAAAGGGAACGGAGGTAGAAAAGTAGGAAAAACCTACTGCCACTGTTTTTGATTTTTGATTTGAAGGGAAGGGTTCTGATTCAGATTCTCTCTTACTCTATAGCCTTTCTCCAAGAACAGGCCCAGCAAATAAAATAACGGATCTGCACCCACACCCAAGGCCAGGGGTCAGCGGGAGGTTGGGTGCTCCACAGTTACTACACGGTTTGGGAAATGTGCCTGCTGGACCGTGAAAGATTTCCTTGCGTCTGTACCTTGACATAGCTTCCTCCTTTGTCTGAGACGAGGGCCACGTAGGTGATTTCGTGATGTCTGCAGTATTCCTGTAGCTCCTCTTGGGACTGAAACAAACACGGCATGTGAGATAAACACAAGAGCACGGAGAGCGGCTTCAAGTTGTTAGGGAGACTGAAAACACGGGGTTCGACTGTACTTCCAAAGTGACCTGCTCACATGCTGACTTCAGGACATACAGATAGTAAGTCGGAAGAGTACGGATTCAAAGGGGGAATAAGACCTTGCTTTTCTTCCTTCCACTGCTGTCCTCAGGGGCCATGGACAATCAATGTGCTCAGGACACAGTAAGAGGTTTGCAGAAGCTTCAAATCTTGGTGGAAGGTGCCAAAAAATTAGACAGTACACATACAACAAGAAGGCCCTCGAGGAAGGCCAAGGCAGCAGCAACAGCGGACGGTGTAAAGCAGGAGTAAAGCGTAAAGCCACTGAGCAGTGGAGCAGAGACGCCTGCAGGGTCTGCCGCTGGGCAGGACCAAAGTCATGGTTTCTGGAAGAACACTCCTCTAACAATTTCTGAAACAAGGAAACCAATGGAAGAGGGTGCTGCTCTGTCACGTGATTACACACCACTGCTCTGCACACTCCTGCCAGGAGGTCTTCTCTCCACACGCACAGACCGCAGCAGCTTCCAAACCCCCCCCGCCCCCCCGCAGGTGACGTGCAAAGAGCAGGAGGGAGGATGGAGGTTGTGTTTCCCTGGGCGTCTCTTCATGCTCCGGGGCGCCTGAGCGTGCGCGAACTGGAGCGTACGCCCTTCTGTGATCTGCTCGTGGCAGTGCACACTTCTCTGCAGGCCCCCCCGTTCTGAAGGGCAGGCGGGTTCAAGGCTGCCACTTCCCTCACTTCCATCCCCAGAGCTGGCTGCTGTGGGAGCTCTGAGGAGAGCCAGCCGCCCCCACAGGCTCCACACCAAATGCCTTTGGGCGGGGGGCTAGGCTGGATCCTGGCCCTGCAAAGACGTCCCAGCCTCATCCCTGGAACCTGCGAGCATGTTCGCTTCTATGGTCAAAGGAACTCTGAGTTACAGATCATGAGACAGGGAGACGATCTGGATAATCTGGGTGGGATCAGTGTCATCACAAGGATCCTTGTGAGAGGAGACAGGAGGGTCAGAAGTAGAGATGGAAAGACAGAAACAGAGGTCAGAGAGGAAAGAAAATGTGACACTGCTGAGTCTGAAGGTGGAGGAAGGGACTAGATGGAGGGGCGCGGGAGGCCTCTTGGGGCTGGAGAAGGCGGGCAAATGCGCCCTCCCCTCAAGCCTTCAGAAGGCACGGGCCCTAGCAGACCCAGTGGAACCCGTATCAGACTTCTGAATGCCCGAAATGTGAGATAACCGGCCTGTAGTGTTTAAACCACTGCGTCCGTGGTCCTTTGTTCCTGTAACAATCAGAAACTAACCCAGGAAGTAACTCCAACCAGAGAGGAGTGGAGTTTGAGAGAACCCTACTCTAAAGCCGGGGCGGCCGGACTGCGCGCACTCCACTCGGCGGCACCGTGCGTCTCATTACCTGGGACCAGTCATACATGATTTGTGCTGTGATTCCCGCCGACCAGAGTTTCTGGGTGAGGTTGATGGCCCTGGACATGGACATCTGGCCAACACTTACGATCAGGAGGTCGCAAGAGCTTATTGTGACCTGGGTCAGAGAGAGAGGGTTACATTTAGAGGAGTGAGACCGTGGGCCGGCAGGCGGGACCAGCACCAGGAGGGAGGCGGCACTCATGTGAAGACAGGTCAAAAACCTTTTATATTAGTCTTTCTGGAAATTATTTCAGCTACAAAAAAGGAAAAAGAACCATTTATAGCTCTGTAGAGTACGGCAGGATTTCTGAACAAGGGGCTCTGACAGGCGTCTGCCAACACTACACCTCACGTTTACGCTGCATCAAAGACGAGGAGAGCGAGGCCAGGCAAAGATGGATGAGCTGCCCCAGGTCCCCCAGCGAAAGGCTAAGGCCTTACACACGAGGACAGATGCCAGGTCCTAGGCTTGTCTATCATGGCAAAGAGAACTTCCCAAAGCCTCGGCCTACCGCCCCAGCCAGGGCTCCATATACAGGACTCTAAGATGAAAGGCAACTCAGCCCGCTGGAAAGCAAAACTGGAACTTACAGGTTCTTCCATGTTGAGGATCGCCGCAGAGATCTTGTCTATAGCTATGCTGACCCCGACAGCAGTGGGGATTGGTCCCAGAGCCTGTGGTCCTCTAAACTGGGGAATCTGGGAAGAAAGGCACAGCTCTGGTTATGAGATCGAGAAGAAACTGTCATCACAAGCAAAGCGATGACTGGAGGGCACACACTTGTCAGCAACTTATCATCAAAGGGTTCAACCAAAAAACAGTACGTGATGGGCTGGGGGAGAGAGAGAGAGAAGAGAATGGGGGGCGGGGAAGGGAGAGATGGGAGCAAGCACACGTGCCAATTTAGGAAAAAGTTACCAAATGCTGCATCCAGAGCTGCACTGCTGAACAGGGCAGCCCCCCAGCCGCACGTGGGCTTGAGTATCTGCAGGCTGACTAATCCAGACTGACGTGCGCTGTGTATGTGAAATACACGGGCTCAGAATGGGAAAAGAGGAGGATATAAAACAGCTCATTCATCATACTGAGATGTCAGATTACATGCTGAAATAGTATTTTGGGTATATTGGGTTAAATACACACTGATTACAAAGGCTTAGAAAAAAATGTAAAGTAGCTCAAAAATTTTGAAAATTTGGACTGTATGTTGAAACAACATATTTGGGTTAAATAAGATATATTATTAAAATAAATTCCACCTGTTTCTTTGTATTTGCTGTATGTCACTAGATAATTTAAAATTACACAGGTAGGTTCTGATTCTGGACCAGACAGGTAGGAACACTTCCATTCCTCCCACTAAGTACAGCTAAAAATCCTGGACATTACTTATAAAGCAAACACGAAGAGAGGGCACACACGGGTGCAGGACCTGTAGGATCTGAGGGTAATACATGCTGACAAGCCAGAAGTGCCAAAGAGAACCAACAAAAGGCGCCCAGGAAACCTGCTCACTCTAGCCAGAAGACCAAGAAAAGGGCAACCTGGCAGGGCTGAAAATGTTTTTATGACCCCCACCCTGCTCCAGCCGAACACCACAGGAAGACGCATAGGCCCGCCCCCACCAGCAAAGTCTGAGTGGGGGCCCACACCTTTACCCAGATGTAAGGAGTCCCCCTCTCCCACCAAGTCCCAGCTGGGTGGCATCAGAGAAGACTAAATGGGAGCCAGGACTTGATACCTAAGGTATTTGCCCCCTGCCCTCCAAACAGTGTCACTGGAGGCCAGGAACCGAAGGATTACAGACCCTCACCTCCGCCCAAGCAGTGACGAGGCCACCTCCCCGTGGGGGTGGTGCCTGAGGCGGCTGAGTGGGAGGCTGGAACTTTCCCTGCTCTCCAGCAGTCTCCTGCCACTTCCCCCACCCCTCACCACAGTACCAGTGGAGGCACGTGGGAAACAGGAACAAGGCACCCCTCCCAGACTAGGGATGTTGAAGCAAGCGGGGTAAGGAACCTGAGTCTTTACCCTCGACCAACAGTAGCAAGGTGGCACCCCCTGCCCCTACTGGCACCCTCTCAGAAGAGGCTTATTAGACCAAAGATCTAGCTGAGCTCCAGTCTTGTAATACTGAAAATATCCAGGGTACAAGTAAAAATCACGCATAACGGCAACCACCAAGAAGATCTCAAAATGTGTAAGAAAAGCAACCAACAGACACCAAAACAGGTTGACACAGATGTTAGAAATATCTGACAAGGATTTTAAAGCAACCATCACAAAAATGCTTCAACAAGCATGACGAGCAGGCTTGAGCCAAAAAAATTAGAAAGTCTCAGCAGAGAAGTAAGTGATAAAAAACCTCAGGGATATAACAAAAACTTGAACATCTGTCATCAGAGTCCTCGAAGGAAAGCAAAAAGAGGGCGAGATGTAAGAGATATTACAATAATATGCCTGACACATGCCTTTACTGGTACTGTGGGGAGCGTGGCCTCGTTACTGCCTGGGTGGAGGTGAGGGTCTGTAATCCTTCGGTTCCTCCACTGGCACTGTTTGGGGGTTGGGGGACCACTACCCCAGGCAGATATCAAAGTCTTAGCTCCCATTTAGTGTTCTCTGATGCCACCCTGCTGGCACTTGGTGGGGGGGGCCCATACTGGAGAAGGACATAAACCTCTAGATTCAAGAAGCTAAGATAACCCCAAAGAGTATAAATCCAAAGAAAGTCACGCCAAGACACATCATGATCAAATTTCGAACTAAAGACAAAGAAAAAAAATCTTAAAAACGTTGCATGAAAATCAGCTTTCCTATATGGGAAAATTCAAACAATAGCACATTTCTCATCAGAAACCAGAAATTCGGGTAAAGTACAACAGACTTTCTTCCCCTCTTGAGTTTCTAAGAGTTTGATAGGTGAAGCAAAAGCCTAACACTGTCTGATGTGGGCCTCGATATATGGAGAGGAAGTATTTAAGATAATTACATTATAAATGGGGGGATGGGTATAGGGCCTTCCAGGGAGGTGAAGCTTCCATACTTCCTAGTAAATGTCAGCACCAAAGGATCTATACGGCGACAGAAGAGCTCTGGATCTTGGTGTGGGGTGGTGACCAGACTATACACACACGATCCAGTGGCACAGAGTTATACGCACACAGCGTACCGATGTCCGTGTCCTGGCTTTGCTAGTTTATTATACTTACACCAGATTTAACCGCTCAGGGAAACGGAGCGAAAGGTACACAAGATCTCTCTGTACTCTCTTTGTAACTTCCTGTAAACCTATAATTATTTTAAAATAAAAGTCAGAAACATTACAGATGTGGTTCACGGTCCATTTCTATTCCTAGATAAAAGGCATGCAGGTGTTCAATTATACCACTGGCTCAGTTTCTCTGAAGGTTTGGAATATTTCAAAGTATCAAGCTGAGAAAGAAAGGACATTAAGCCAGGATGAATCAACGAAGGAATACAGGGCGAGCCCTCACCAGCAGGTCGTATCTGCCGCCAGCTGCAAGGATTTCAGATACAGCCCTTTGCCTCCGTCTGATGACCGCCACGAACTGGAAGATGACTCCGTTGTGCTGCTGCACCTTGTAAACCAAGCCCAAATTGACCAAGACCTGTGAAGTGCAAGCCCACGCAAACATGTCAAGGGCGCGGTTTTCCATCAGTAGCATCAGAGCAATCAGTAAGATGTCTACGTGCAGCCTGCCGGGTGAGGAACTCTGCTCTCTTCAGGAATCACCACCTCGCTGAGGCTCCCTGATGTATCGGGCTCACTGTACTACAGGAATCATGATGCTTGCAAGGACATTCTGACTGAAGCCAAAACTGTTACTAGAAATCAGAAGTTCCAAAATGTAGAAAGCAGAGTTCTGGGGGAAGAAAACGTGTGCTAGCATTAACCCAAAACCCCCATTTCCCCCTGTGCTGGCACCACAGACCCACAGGAGAATCCAGCGGTTGCCCGACCTGTAACTTGATGCCGAGTTTCTTCAACAGCCCAACAATCTCCTCTAGGTCTTTCAAGCCGTACTTCACCAGCTGGGCAACGCCTGTTTTCTGTTTTATTAATGAATTTATTGCTGGGGTTAGATCTTGCAGATCTCCCTTCTGCTCAATAAATTTGTAGAGTCGACAGAGCTGGAAAGCAAAGAGGCACATTTAGCTTCCGATCCACGGCAGGGAAGCCGCCCTCCGCGTGGTGTTGCGACACACGGGGGCACGGCGGAGCTTGGGCACCTCCACGAGCAGGGAGTTTGTGGTCAGAGGCAATTTTAACCTTTACTGGGGACCTAAGGATTATCCTTTTCCAGCAACTGGAAAGCGCCTCACGGGAGTGCTGTGGGCACCTACTCCCAGCAAATGCTGACCCCAGCAGAGCAGCCCCGCGTACTAGCTGACAAGATTTCCTCTTCACCTCCCTCGTTCTCGTCAACTCCCTGCTGCAGGCACAGAAGTGGGGGTGCGGGTGGGGTGGACGGACACACGGAAGGGCGAAGTCCGACTGGTTCTAATTCTACTCTCAAGTAGCCAGAAATTCCCTCTGCTCCCTTTGCTTGAATAATTCCTGTTTGGAGCCTTGGGTTGCCACTTGGGTGTCACCTCCCACAGACAGCCCCCTGATCCTTCCCTCCGACTCACACCTCCATCTCAGCTCCCGGCTGCCGCACCTGTCGTGCTTCACTTGAGGGCAATGGCTAGAGATGATCTGTGGGCCAGGCCCAGTCCCTGGCACGCAGCACAGGAAGCAGAAAGTAACTACAGTCATAAGCCAGAAAGAAATTTCCACTCGAGCTTCTGGGAGTTAAAACTGTATCTACTTTAAGACTATGCAAGTGTAACGTGGTTCAATGATAAATTGGCGCATGGAAACAGAGCTGAATGAAGACTCAGCTTAATCCAGTTTAATAATCATACACCACGTGTATTTTTTAAAAATCCAAAAAGTAATATAATCTCAATTTCTTAATGTTTTTCCTCTTAAAATAAAAAAACTATTTCTTCTCAAATTTTAACACTAAATTACCCCATTAATAAACTTCCAGAAACACTACTAGAGTCACTGTCTCCAGATTTGAGTCCTCACCCCATCATCGACCAACTCCATGTGACTCTGGACAAGTCACAACATCTCTTTGCGCCTGAGGTGTCTCGTCTGTAAACTCGGAACACGGGGCCAGACACCGGCTTGCAGTATTTCTACTTTCCAACTCTCTTCAGAGTTCCACTCTTAAATAATGACAGCACCAAATGCCTTCCTATTAGGTGCTAGTTTCTCCATGTTTAAGCTAATCAAATGTACAACTTTGAACTACTGCTTATCATCCAATCACCAGAGATTCAACAGCAAGAAGCTGACATTTTAGCAGCGGATGCAGCTTTCGTGTGCGAGTGTGAAATGTGTTTGAAACGGGACACTGGTTCGAAGAACCTCCTGGGCTTGAACCTTCAGGCAGGGAATCACCAGACTGGGCAGTTTCCTGAGCACAGTCTTCAAGCTATTTATAAACGGAACTATTTCTGCTCATAGGTATCCAGTATTTAACATCAAAAATTTAACCTGGCTCAATTTCTAGAACTCCTAGGCTATCTCATCTGTTGAGTTCCCTGACTGCTGACTGCTCTGAGCTATGGTGTGTGCAAGTTTGGTTAGAGCTCCGAGGGTCGACAGATGCTGCACACACAACCCCCGCGGCTTTTTAGAGGCCGGTATGAAGGAAGGTGAGGGCAGCCCGTGGACGCTTCAGCTGCCTCCTTTATATGCCCAGCACGATGCCCGCCGCGGCGTAGGTGTCCGGAGAATGAGCGTCTCCGCCCGGCCTGTGTATGGTCAGGTTTTAATCTATCCTCTACGTGAATTTGCTGATCACCACAGGATCATGTAACCGAGTGCCCCAGAGGGGTTCCAGGGAAGTTCTAAAGAAGTCTCTCTTCTTGTACAAACATTCGGGAAAATGGCAAAAATCCCCGTTGTCTTCGGCTATCCAGTGACTCCATGAGGTATGGGTTACTGGGCCGAAGATCACAGAGCCATCTGATGCCTGTTGAGAGAACAGGACAAACCTGTTTACCCCTCGAGATAGTCCTTATTGCCACTGGGATCCAATGTCACATTTCAGGACTAAGAAATGTACCCGAAAAGCAGGAGCTTTAATTCCACTGACATGTTGGAAGAGCAGGGGATAGGGTGGTGGGGGAAACGCAAACGGATCTGCAGAGCTCCGTGCCTCATTCCCGTCCCCTAGGATCTATTTCAGAAGAGGACAACCAGGGGCGCCTGGGTGGCTCAGTCGTTAAGCGTCTGCCTTCGGCTCAGGGCGTGATCCCGGCGTTACGGGATCGAGCCCCACATCAGGCTCCTCTGCTATGAGCCTGCTTCTTCCTCTCCCACTCCCCCTGCCTGTGTTCCCTGTCTCTCTGGCTGTCTCTATCTCTGTCTAATAAATAAATAAAATCTTTAAAAAAAAAGAAGAAGAAGAAGAAGAAGAGGACAACCAGTGCTAGACCCGCTCGCTCAGCAGTGAGGCTGTGCCGAGCGTGGCTGTGCAGAGCGGGAGAGCAAAGCGGCTGGTGATCAGGAAGGGACAGGATGATGACCGCACGGTGACCAGCAGCGTGGGGAGGCAGGCTCTGAGCCCCGCGCTGGGCTCTCCTCCCCGAGGCTGCCGTGGAACTATGCACACTCAAGGGAAACCTGTCTGTGAGGCGCCGGGGAGCAGCCCTGCCCCACCGCCTCGAGCATCGGGGTACCACAAAGTTACAGAGGAAGCGGTAACAGCTCCGTCACTAGGTACTTACACTATTAGACGACAAAGACAGATTGTAAAACTTGGCTTCCACTTCTCTCCTCGTCAGCTTTTCCGTCTAACGTGGAAGAGAAAGGGAACAACGAGAGTCACCAAATTTGGCCCTGAACATAAAGATATGATCTCCAGGCTAATTCCGACAAGTGTATACCCTCCGTTTTGGACAAACTGCTCCTAATCATGAAGGATGGATTAATTCTGTGATTAGAATTTTTTTTTCTAATTCGCATAAAACTAACATTTGTCTCCTTCTTTTTTCTTTTTTTTTTTTTTTTAAGATTTTATTAAGTAATCTCTTCACCCTATGTGGGGCTCAAACCCACAACTCTGAGACCAAGAGTTGCACGCTCTACTGACTGAGCCAGCCAGGCGCCCCTAACATGTGTCTTAAAATATGAAAACTCCGACGTAAAAGAACGGAAAGGGGGAGGTTGCCCTTGCTGAGTGGTGAGGCAACTCAGAGCTGGACAGGCCAAACCGGGGGGTTTCTGTTTGGATGGTGAGGGAATAACGGATCCGTGTCCCTCTGGCAAAAGCCGCGTGCTGCCGGGCTCTGAGCACTGCTTCCCACGCCGGCAGTTAGGCTGTGGCTGCGGGATATGAACAAGGATGACGTGAAGCCCCCTTCACAATCCCTGGGGTTCTCGCCAGGGTCCGACGGACAGTGCGTCTGCTGCTGCCACAGAGCAGCAGCACTTGGGGGGAAAGCACCACAGAAAAACAGTAAAATAAGGGCCCCTGAGGTGTACCTGCCGGATGAGAGAAAAGCTACTTAGGCTTCTTGGTGTCTAGAAAACAGTAAGCCTGGGGCGCCTGGGGGCCTCAGTTGGTTAAGTGTCTGCCTTTGGCTCACGTCATGATCTCAGGGTCCTGGGATCGAGCCCTGCATCGGGCTCCCTGCTCAGTGGGGAGCCTGCTTCTCCCTCTACCTGCTGCTCCCCCCACTCCTACTCTCTCACGTGCAGTCTCTCAAGTAAATAAATAAAATCTTAAAAAAAAAAAAAAGAGAAAAAGAAAACCAGCACAGACGTCCACTATCTTGTTCTGCCTTAATCGTGGACCATGAATAACCTATAGGTCATTCAATCTCCTGGATGCCCATTATAAAAACAGTATTTAACACGAAAAGAAATTAGAAAAGATAAGCATTCACCTTCATCCCAGCACCATAACACTATTCAAAATTTTCAGTAGCCCCCCAGGCCCTGCACACTTTCCGTGGAGAACTCGCACACGTACTAGAGAACCACAAGTGCCACGACGCAGCTCCCTCAGGAAGAGGAACTGGAGGGGCTGCGGCCCCGGCCCGACAGGGAGCAGGTGCCGAGGCTCCCGCCGTGGTCTAAACCACTCTCCCTGCACTCAACCGAAAATCCCAATGACTACATCCATAAATGGGTGCGTGGGAAGAATTCAGGGGAGGGCATGAGCCCTTTATTCTCAATACAATCACTCCCTCCAATTGGTTTTTTTTTTTTTTTTACTTTAGAGAAATGAGGAAGGAGATGAAACTCCCAATTCAGTTCCATGGTTACAACACTAAGAAAATACGTATGAACTATTAGCGTCCTTCACTATCAAGTCAAAGTAATTCAGTGCTTACCACAGCATCATACAGGATGACACAGACTTGACTGAGTTTGTCTTCTGGGATCCCACAGTGTAAGAGGATTGCTTTCAGTAACATGGTATGGTTCAAGTAAATACTGTAATTCCTTTCCTGGGATACGGAAGAGAAGTTACTCGTTTCATCAGAAAAGCAGTATAGGTATGTGACCAAACCCAGCATCCTACCACCAGCTTACCATCCGGGCAGGGGATTGTGGAAGGACTGAATTTTGGCATTCTGCCTCCTAGCTTATTTTTTCATAAGCCTTCATTTTACACTGTCATAATCCAAGAGTATAATATAACCACACCCTTTACTGTACGTATCTAAACCACTTTGGCCTCCAGCTCCGGTGAAAAGCCTGAACGAGTTCACGCAGACGGCGGCACGGGAGAGGACCCGGTTCGGTAGTCCCTGCCGTTTGAGGACGGGCTGGGGGAACTACTACCCTAACGGGGAGCCTTCACAGCCCACGAGCGGCCTGCTGAGCCGGCGGCGGCGGGGTCCCCAGGAGAGCGGCCGCATCAGCTCTGCCCTAACGACCGGGTGGCGTCTCCCCTCGAGGGCGGGGAGGGTGGAGAGGAAAGGGTGGCTGGCAACCGATGAGGGAGCAGGCGGGCTCCTGGCGCAGAAGGGGCGCCCGTGGCGGCTGGGAAGGAAGGCTTTCTAGGCACAGCCGTGGGGGGAGCAGCCCCGTGTGAGGGACGCAGAGGCCAGGCCAGAGGAGGGCCAGCAGTTGCACTAGAAACAGTCCCATGGCGAGGCAGGCGCCAGCGCTTCGTGGAGACGGGAGAAGCTGGGGGCTGAGGTGGGGCGCAGGAGGGAGCCACAGACGGTGAACGTGCTAAAAGCATCCTAGGAATCTTAGCTAATCTCTTGCACTTTGGAAGAATGGGCTGAGCAACACCGCCCTTCCCCCAAAACAGATGAAAACAAAACCCACTCCCGTCAAGGCAGGGGTGAGAGTCTGCGAGAAACCCACAAATAACCATCTAGGCTCTTCCGGATTCAGTAGAACGTGGCCCACTGCCGGCACAAAGTAGAGGATGGGCATCTATTACAATCCACGGCCTTATTGGCAGGTGTGAGAGACTCCCATAGAGAGGACCCAGGTTTCTCTGGACCCTGGGGAAGTAACCTGAAGTGCCGGGAACTCCTGGATGATCTCACAGATCGTGTAGATGACTTCGGCAGTGGGCAGAGAGCTGTTGGTGGTAGACGTGACGATATCGAACGCACATTCCAGCAGCTCTTTGGGATGAAATCGGTCTAATTTGCGAGGTCTGAACACGCGCTCTATGCAGTATCTGGAGAGAGAAACCCAGAAACCCAGGTCACTGCTTACCGGAATCAAATGTGTAAGAGATTGTCAAACAAGAGGAAAGCAACAGGACAAAATGAATCCGTGGTATGAGCTAGAGACCGTAAAGACGGGATTTAGGTGCCAATTCCTAGCGAGGCCACTATTAAACTATGGGGCTCCTTTTTTTGTTTTTTTTTTTTAATGTTTGCAACAGAGCTGAAATTGCACAGGAAATAACTTTACCTTTGTGCTCGCTCTCTACACAGGGACACCCCTTAGGACTATGACTATTAATTACTGTTCACTCGGAGCTGAGAATAAAGCACAGAAAGAGCTCTGACTTCGCTTTAAGTAGGGTGCCTCGCTGCCAACAGCACTGCTCGAACTTACGAAGATCTCGCTGCTTGACCCCTGCGGGATCTGAATGTACAGAAAACCCTTCTCCACCGCTAAGTGCCCGGAGGCCCCGACTGTTCCACACGCCTGCTGGCTTTACTCACTTCTCTACAAGCAGCTTTTCTGTTCAGTTACCTGTGGAGGCAGTTTTCACACAGAGACCTCTGGCCCTTTGTCCCTCCAATTAAGTTTTAAAAGGAGCCGTCTGTGATCAAGAACAGCTGTATGTTTTTGTCAAGCAGCCACTTGTGAAAATAATTAGTTCTGTTGCTTGGGAACGTTAGAAGGCAGAGAATAGACGGCAGGGGCTGCAGGGTACCTACCCCCCACCCCCGAACAGCTACGTGTCCGCTAAAGGGAAGGCCACGAGTCTTTGTCACCCTGAAAAGGGGTACTGTGGCTGGGCACTGGGACCATATTCCAAACTCACTACTTTAAACCCGAAGTTCAAACCCCAGCTGTTGCTGTGTTAAGGATCACAGGTGATAAAACACCCTTCCTTGGTTTCTCTCCCACAACCACCAAATGAAACCCCCGGAGTTTCGTACCGTTTCAAATTCAATATATTATTTCTTGCCACGTATCTTGCAAAAGGAATCTGAAACATAAAGTGTCAAAGGTCAACGTCAAAATGTGCCAACGACCCGGCCTTGTGGTTTTGTAGTTAACAGCTCTGTTGAGATACAACGCACACACCATACAGTCCGCCCTTTTACAGCGTATGACCCAGTGGTTTTAGTATATTCACGGAGTAGTGCCCGGCTCACCACGAGTGTTCCCCGAAATGTTCCTGTGGTGCTCGGTCAGCAGCAGACCCCACTGCTGGCTGTGCCACCAGACTTATTCACTGCGGCATTTCTTAGGATTTTAAATTTGAGAAAAATTCACTTTTAATTAACTAGGCTCTGCCCAATTTTATTATGCCAAATGAGAATCAGTGTAAGTTACCTGGTGACCTGTGAGTTTTTTTTCCTTTTATCTATTTTGTCCATTCCCCCACCCACCTCCCCTCTGGCAGTCACCGGTTTGTTCTCTGTATTTAAGGGTCTGGGGTTTTGTTTTCTAGATTCCAGCCAGAAGTGAAATCATACAGTATTTGTCTTTCTCCAACTTATTTTACTTAGCATAATACCCTCTAGTTCCATCCATGGTCCTGCAAATGGCAAGACTTCATTCTTTTTATGGCTGAGTAATATTCCATCGTATGTATATACCACCTCGTCTTTACCCATTCATCCATCTATCAAAGGACACTTGGGCTGTTTCCACAGCTTGGCTACTGTAAATAATGTGAATTACGTAAATAACTGAAATGTTTTTTAAAGTGTCATTTATAATAATGCAATCAAAATGGGTCTTCTCTCATGGTGAATTCCCTGGTTTTCCCTGGTCTTACCCACCCACTAATAATAACTACAGCTTATGAAATTATTGTCAGACTGTCCTAAGAGATCTAACATCGTACCATTAACTCTGGATCAAATTCTTAAAGGGTACTCACCTTTTATTTGGGGGGAATGACTATTAGCTCACAGAAAGCGAGCTGATGTTTAAAAGTCTGCACTTTAGGGGCGCCTGGGTGGCTCAGTCGGTTGAGCGTCCAACTCTTGATTTCAGCTCATGATCTTGGGGTCATGAAATCGAGCCCCGCCTCCCGCTCCATGCTCAGCAGGCAGTCTGCTTGAGATTCTCTCTCCTCTCCCTCTGCTCTATCCCCTCAATTCGTGCTCTCTCAAATAAATCAATCTTAAGAAAAAAATGTGCACTTCAGTCCCCTGATGTCTACAGAATAAACAGCCAGTTTTAAGTAAAGCAATTTAAATATTTTCATCAGTCCAACGGGTGAAGTTGAGATCCTTTTCTTTACATTCCCTTATTATGCACGAGGCTGAACATCATTTCAGAAGTTTATCAGCCCCGTGCATTCTCTCTCGGAGAACTGCCTGGTTATATCCTTTGCTTATCTCTCCACTTGTCAGTGCTTTCTGTACACGAGGGGAATGAAACTCTCGTCTGTCTCATGCAGGTGCGGGGCTGCTGATGGGCTGGTTAGCAGCCAACACTATGCGAGTGGATAACCCGTCAGAGCGCTGCCATCAAAGGGAGCCCTGGGGATCAGAAGCAAGCAAGCACGAGCAGAATTCAGCACACCTCATTAGCAGAGGCGCTGGCTGTTAGAAGAATTTAATTGTTCTCCGCATTAACACGTTAGGAAGCTAGCGAAAATCTAGCCAGGAGGTAAAGAAAATAACTATTTGTTTGTCTGAGTTGGCCAGGTCAAGCCGCAGCGGTCACTCGGCAGAGCTCAGCAGTGAGGTGCAGACGTGGCACTGGCAATGCAGGGAGCCCGTTTCTAGGATCGTAAGCACCTGTGCCACGAGCAAGCTGGACGAACACAAGGTCAGACGTTCAGTAATTCCAGTGATGCTCTCACCCCGATAACTCCCTCAACAATGTGTTTCCTAGAGGTGGTATTTAGAATGTGAGCCGAGGGGGAAAAGTGGTGGCTAAGGGTAACCCGCCCGTGGCCAGACATGGTGTCTGGCCTGCCCCAGGGCGTTCCCAGCCTCACCCGCAGGTCGAAAGGAAGCATCACCAGCATCCCGCTGTGGTCCATGAATAAGGCGGCTTCATTGTGCTCGTATATTTGCCTATTTTGGGGAAGCAGTAGTGGGGTACACAACTGGACAGCTCCTACACCAAGTCAGAAAAAATAACTCATCAACAAGTTCTCATTCCTCCCTGGAGGCAAGTGAAAATGAACATGGACCTGGCAGTGAAGTCATCTGCTGCTGGCTGCTGAAATCGCCAGCAAGCAGTTTTCAGGCGACTCCATGACCGGACAGCTCGTCTGAGGTCAAGTCTGTTAACCAGTCTTATTTCTGACTCTACAACCCAACTGTATGTTAGTAGCAAGGCTCTAATATTCAAACGTTCTCCTCAACAAGCTGAGTGTTAAAAATAAGCTTAAATTTCACATGAAGTCAAGTGCCTGTTACTGAATTTAAAGGTAAAATATGGGGGCGCCTGGGTGGCTCAGTCGGTTAAGCGTCTGCCTTCGGCTCAGGTCATGATCCCAAGGTGCTGGGATCAAGCCTCGCTTCGGGCTCCCTGCTCAGCGGAGAGCCTGCTTCTCCCTCCCCCTTTGCCAAAACTCCCGCTCTGTCTCTCCCTCGCTGACAAATAAATAAAATCTTTTTAAGTAAATAAGGGTAAAATATGGTTGCAGCCAAATCTAGTAACAGTACTTTCTACTGATGAAACAAAACAGTTTTTGAGAAGACTTGTGATTTTTTTTTTAAGAAGGACATACCGTGTCTTTTAAAAATGCGGACGATGGTGTCACACACGTGTTGCTGTATCTTGGACGTACGGATCGAGAAGCCCTAAAATAGGACCAATTAACATGTCGTCAAACCAACTCAAAGGGGTCCCCTAAAATATTCCTCTGTAGCTTGCAGTAAGCATCACATTACTTATGCCCAAGACCACAGAAGAGATGTCAGCAAGTGAGTCCGTTCTTGAACACTCCAGGGAGGGAAGAAAAGGGCACCTCCTGCAGGACGCCCCGCTGGAGGACGGCCCCCCTAAAGCTCCAAGTCCAAAGTCTTCGCCATGTCTATACATGCCTTTCAGAGAGAGCTGGTCAAGTGCACACGTGCTCCCCGAGGATTCTCCGGGACACCTCAGAGCATCAAACATCTAACGGCATCAGGTGGAGGTCCACATACTACGGAGATCCATGGTGGGCCCCTTCTACGTTACATGACATTTGTATATTTTGTAAAGAGCTTTCCTTTCCATTTGTTTCTTATTATACAAGTCATACCATTACACTTGAGAAAATTTAGAAACAACAGACAAGCAAGAAGACAAAAATAAAAAAGTCACCTGTAATCCTGTAAGTCTCTTTCGACTATTGCCAGCCAGCAAAAACTGGCGTGGCCCTCGAGAACTCTACTGATCTTCCACAAATCTTACCACTACTTTCTCTACTACTCTTTTTTTTTTTTTTTTTTAAAGATTTTATTTATTTATTTGACAGAGAGAGAGACAGCCAGCGAGAGAGGGAACACAAGCAGGGGGAGTGGGAGAGGAAGAAGCAGGCTCATAGCGGAGGAGCCTGATGTGGGACTCGATCCCGGAACGCCGGGATCACGCCCTGAGCCAAAGGCAGGCGCTTAACCGCTGTGCCACCCAGGCGCCCCTCTACTACTCTTTTAAAATTACATCATTACTTTAAGCATTCAGAAACATACAAAGAGTGTAACAAATATCCGTTGTTCACCCAACAAACTTTTTCTAATTTTAACATTTTGCTATACTGTTTCAGACTGTTTTTGTTTGAAAAGGAAAAGAAAGAAGGGAGGAGGGGGAGGAAAAAGAAAAAAAGGAAGCAAAGACAAAGCTGGAGGCTGCTAAACCTGTCTGTGCCTCAGAAACCACCTGGGAGCTTTCAAACAGAGACTCTCGGGGTGCCTCACACCTGGAGATTCCAAGTCGCTAGATTGGACGGAGGGCCTGAGTGTCGGGATGGTCCAGGGGCCTCCCAGGTGCACCTCCAGGGGCGGCCAGCGTTGGGAGCGACTGACCAGATGGTCTGGATCTCGGCTGGTTAGATGCTTTCAGCTGTGGGCAGCTGGGCCAGGGCTCCGTCTCCGAAAGCACTGCTGCTTAAACTCTTGGCCAGATGGAGAGGGGGGTGGCTCGGGAACTCCTTAGACATACAGGATTAACAACATGGCCCTGGGGGTGCCTGGGTGGCTCAGCTGGTTAAGGGTCTGCCTTTGGCTTAGGTCGTGATCCCTGGGGCCTAGGATCAAGCCCCGCATGGGGCTCCCTGCTCAGTGGGGAGCCTGCTTCTCCCTCTCCCTCTGCACTTCCCCACCACTCATTCTCTCTCAAAGAAATAAAATCTTTTAAGAAAAATTTAAAAATAAAAATAAAATCATGGCTCTTCCCAGAAAAATGCATATGCCCACATTCTGCACATACGGACCCCAGATGAGAACCTATGCTGGAGGTATTAAAGGAGTCCACGAAAACTAAGGAACTGACTTAGTTCCTTAGTTCACACCGTCTGTGTGAACCGAGCTGAGCTCTCTTTCGGAAGGACACCTGAAGCCCACCTTCGGCATGTTGCTGTCGTAGGTGTAGTCGATGGCTGGGGAGACGCGCTGGGAGAAGATCTGGGCCATCATGGTGCGGTAGGCCTTCCCATCCACGTTGGCCAGGGTGTGGTGCAGAACTCCGTGCAGCTCGGACTCCTCCATCTGGGGTGGGGGCAGCAGCTCGCTCTTGAGCAGTTCAGTGGCTGTGGGCCGCTTGGCGGGATCGTGGTTCAACAGCCAGGAGATGACGGATTTCTGTAACGAAAGCCAGGCGTGGGTGACCCGACGCAACAGATGCTGCTCCAGAATTCTGGCAAGCAGGTGGTTGGTTCAGGTCAAAGAAAAGACATCACACTTCTTGCCCGCAGTTGGTGCCTTTTAACTGGTATTTCTGAAATCTCTGCATCTGTCATTTCCCTCCCCACACTTCATTAGGGAGACAGAGTTGTGCAACAGTGTAACAGGAGTGTTTCTGAAAGGGCAGAGACCCTGGGGCGCCTGGGTGGCTCAGTCAACTGAGCGTGACTCTTGATTTCCGCTCACGTCATGATCTCGCGGTCGTGGGATCGAGCCCCGCGTTAGGCTCCATGCTCAGCGGAGAGTCTGTCTGTCTCTCTCACTTTGTTCCTCCTCCCCACCTCGTGCACACGCTCTCTCTCAAATAAATAAATATATGACAGGGGCCCTTTTTATATTTATTAGAAACAAAAAAATCCTCAACTCAGTAACTACATAGAAGCAGAACTTTTGCCTTACACACACACAAAATACTGTCTCAAAAAAAGTGCAGGGACGTAAACAATTGTCTCTAGATGTCTAATTTTAGTAGAAATTATCATGCGTAGTAGCTGCTGGCATCCTTACATCTTGTTTTTCTCGTCTCCATTTATGCTACCTGTATTAATACCGCTCCCTGGAATTCTCTTGATTTATGTTACGCATTCACCGTGCCTTCACAGTCACCACCTCATTAAGGAGGGAACTATTTGAAAACAACCCAAACCTTGAAAGGTTTCCTCACGTATCCTTAATTCTCTCATTTACAGTAAGGACTTAGAAAGAGAGGAATACCTGGGATCAGAAACATTTCAATTTTTAGATGAATCTTATTAAGTACTTTCTAATTACATATTTTCAATATACTCTCTCCCAGCAGCCCCCTCCCCTCAATGCCTGTCTTAGGCTGAAATAAATGTACACGTAAAGAAAGGAACTGACAGGATACAACTTTAATGAAAAGTTATATTAAATTGGTAAAAATAACACCCTATTCAGCAATACAGACCCTGTTACACTGCTCCATTTCTGTTGTGGGGCAACAGTTGTCTTATATTCAGTATAGAAGCACTTTCTAGGCTGCCTCCTTTCAGATAAAAAGCAACGACTGTGATGTGGGGGGTAGTAGGGGTTGCGGTCTGGGGACCAAGTTGTTCCAACCCAAACACACCGAGTGCGTACCTGTGAGAGGCGAGCAATCATCACCGACAGAAATGGTTTATACAGTTGCCCTCGTGTCTATAGTTTAATAAAACAGACCTCACAGCTGCCAACATGTGGGAATACTGAATAAGTCTGACCTTGTTACAGGGAGAGGCTATGAAAGCAAAATTTATTATGACATCCGGAAACACAGGAAATGGCTCCATTCAAATCAATGACAGGAGCTAACTAAAGACGAAGAAATGTAACCTAGTGTATTGTCCAGTGGTCCTTCACTAACGGAACAGGCGAGGCAGACCGGGTCCCTCTCGCCATAAATAAATGTCAAATTACAGGATGGCAGCGCTGATGGAAATAAAGCATACTTAATCCTTTTATTCGACAGGTGAGGAAAATTAGTCTCAATAATTTAAGTGACTCGTCCAACCAGATACATCACCAATAAACAAGAAATTGCAAACTAATGCAACGCTCTAGCTAGCTTTCTGCCCTCAACATTAGTGATTTAAATAAGGGAGTTTGCCTTGATTATACTTAAGGAAAGCCAGTTTCAGGGGGTGCCTGGGTGGCTCAGTCGGTTGGGCGTCTGCCTTCAGCTCAGGTCACGATCACAGGGTCCTGGGATCCAGCCCCGTGTCAGGCTCCCTGCTCAGCGGGGAGTCTGCTTCTCCCTCTCCCTCTCCCTCTGCCGCTCCCCCTGCTGGTGTTCTCTCTCTTGCTCACTCTCTCTCAAATAAATAAATAAAATCTTAAGGAAAAAAAAAAGTCAGTTTCAGGAATAAACTTCCATATGCCAGGAGTATCAACCACAGAAGGCTTCACCACAACAAACCGCCAAGCACGAGGAAGCAACGCACACCAGAGGCACAAGACACAAATTCACGAATCATTATTCATTCAATCAGCTGGGTGCCAAAGACCCCAGGACATGAGTTACATACATGCCTACCCAGATATTTCTAGTATGGAGGAGAAAGTATTTTACTTTAAAATACTGTTGGGGCGCCTGGGTGGCACAGCGGTTAAGCATTTGCCTTCGGCTCGGGGCGTGATCCCGGCGTTATGGGATCGAGCCCCGCATCAGGCTCCTCCGCTGGGAGCCTGCTTCTTCCTCTCCCACTCCCCCTGCTTGTGTTCCCTCTCTCGCTGGCTGTCCCTATCTCTGTCGAATAAATAAATAAAATCTTAAAAAAAAAATACTGTTAACATCAGACTGTCTAGTCTTCCCCTTTACAATCTGAGCTACTTTAACTACAAAATGGAACAAAATTATAGTTTTAAATTGTATTTTTCTTTTCTCAAAAAGTTCCAAACTTTCTCTAAAACAATGAAATCTAAAAGCATTCTCTTTTTTTCCAACAGCCAAGCCAAGGTTCCAAATAGCACTTCAAAAGCAAAATAAACCACACAAGAGAACCCTGGAGTTTTCTCATTTTCTGTGCCAGTCCTTGGCATTTTTTTGGTGTGTTTCAAGTCTAATAACATTTTAAGCACTTCACCTTTTGATATTTTTTCCCACACTGTTCCCAGGGCACAAGAGAATGAGTGGCAGAAGATGACTAATTGGAAAAGAAGAAAAACAGTAATTAAAATCCAGGAGTGAAGACACCGTAATGAAAGCATCAGAAAATTACCTGCTTTGTATGCTCTCCGTCATCGAAATCTTCTGGAAACTTAGGCGAAGTGGGCTAAAAGAATATAATATTCAAATCAGCAAGTGCTTGGCAAACTGCCACAGTGAATGCATTTATTCCCCAGAGGTAAGAAAATCAAGGACAGGAATGAAGACAAGGTAAGACTCAAAGTAATACTTTCTTGAAACCCGATGCCCATTGTGCCAAGTACATACATGTTGTTTTAATACAAACTTGACCCAAATGACAGCCTCGGTGATTGCACCTCAGCTGAGGGCAAAGTATTTTAAAATCGAATGGTTTCAGAGGAAGACAAAATAGCTTTAGTAAACACACAGATGCAAAGAGGCAAAAAACACCAAAGCCCCCACAAAGAGCCAAAGAAAACCATTAGTACTGAAACCTCTCCCTGCTGAAAACCTCTCACCTTTCTGGTAAGTAAGAGCTCAGTCATAACATTAACTTGCCAGTTTGGTTTTTTGTTTTTTTTCTTTTTTACAGTTCAGATATTCTTGAAATGAGGGAGCAAACATGACTTTTAGACTAAGAAAGGCACTTCATCCAGGACATAATCCTGTAAGAACATTCCAAGTCAAGGCAAGGACAGGGTAATCATTTATCTCCATACTTTGTGAACACCACGGTCCATGCCACATGGCAAATAAAACAGTTTAACAGTTTTCAAAAATATCTAGAAGACTGTGGCTCACGAGAAAAGAAGGCTCGCTGCATCTCTTGCTTGTGAACCGCAAATCTCCATCACCCTCGCCCGAACCCTCCTCTCCACTTTCAGCCTAGTGCTGTTTGCAGCGGCCATCCTTGGCCTCACGCACTGTTAACGTTAGTCCCTTTTAGTCTGGGCAACAACTGAGGCAAGGATTAATCCCAAGTACGCAGAGGGAGATTTCCCTCATTAAAAACAGTCAAGAGGCTGATTATCATCTTCAGACCCTTTTTAACTTCTGGCCATGGGGGTACTGTTTAGGCATTACCACCACGTCCATTCAGTGGGAACCTTTAATTTCTAGAACTAAATATCTATTTTCCTTATAACCTATTCCCACTGTTGCAACTTTATTGGTATCTGCAAAATTTCTGGATCCCTTCTTTGCTTTAAAACCACCGGGCGGGACACCGGGGTGGCACAGTTAGTTATGCATCCAACTCTTGATTTTGGCCCAGGTCATGATCTCAGGGTCATGAGATCAAGGCCCATGTNAAGAGGGGCGCCTGGGTGGCACAGCAGTTAAGCGTCTGCCTTCGGCTCAGGACGTGATCCCGGTGTTCTGGGATCGAGCCCCACATCAGGCTCCTCTGCTATGAGCCTGCTTCTTCCTCTCCCACTCCCCCTGCTTGTGTTCCCTCTCTCGCTGGCTGTCTCTATCTCTGTCGAATAAATAAATAAAATCTTTAAAAAAAAAAAAAGAAAGAAAGAAAGAAAGAAAGAAGGTAACAGTAAGACTGCCTCTTTCATATTATAAATACCAGAAAAATACCCTGCATTAAATTCTGACATCCATGCTAAGATTTGGGTTGCTGGAAACTGAGGCATTAAACAATGTGATACGTACATCTCTGAGTTGGTTGAGAACAAAGATTCTTTCTGAGGCTGTGACCATGGGGTGATAGGACATCTCAAAGAAGATAATTCCCAGGCTGAAGAGATCCACTTTCTAGGGAGTAAAAGGAACTGTATTTAGACAGCCTTGACACGAATGTGTCATTTACCAGGGAATTAGAGTATGAACACTGTTAGCTGCAAAAAAAGAAGTTTGCATAATGGGAAAACAAGCCACACTAGAAAAAAAACTTGATTTATTCTAAAAAATCATAGTTATAAAGTACAGATAAAATACCTGGTACGACATCTCAACACTTTCCTTGAAAATTCATTGTCACTGGTTTAGCTATATACACAGACGTAGAAAACCACTGGCCAAACACTGAGAGTAATCACTAAACAGCAAGGACAACTGAGATCTGTCAAAGGAATCTGCTTTGCACCTTTACAAATCATCTCGAAAGTGGAACGCAGACCAAAATCTGCAGTTGACAGGAGGTCAACTAGTGATTGCAAAGCCAAACCAATGAAGACAGAAAGATCATGTGACTAATCCTAACAGAACAGGGAAATGCAACTAAAAAAGAAAAGGGACGAGTCAGTGCAGTGTCAGGGAGGGAGCTGCCGAGGGGAGGAATGATGTGCAGAGGGCAGCGGGCCTGAGGCAGCCGACACAGTCCTGCTGACAGGAGACTGTCCACGGCAAACTACTCACAGGCACACAAGCCACATTCAAGGGCAACTCGGGCATGAACTTGAACTCAAGGATTAGTAGGAGAGACTCTAATGATCACCAGTGACCTCCCCAAGTCCTAAAAACAAACATTTGCTGTGGTATTTCCGACACACTGGCTGTAGAAAATGTGGAACATCCAGAGAAGCACCAAGAAAAACAGCACTCATCACCCCGCTGCTCAAGGATACTTACTACTGATGTCTGAGATAGTTGCCCACCCCTGCGGGTTTTTACATGCACGCACCCATGCACACAGGCACATTGTAAAACTAGAACCATACGTTTTGTAACTTTTATTCCCCTACGATAGCGCGAATATTTTTCAACTACTGTATCACTTTTCTAAAACAGGTTTCTAAAACATGATTTTAATAACATATTGTATTCAATTACATGGAAGTCCCATAATTTATTTAACCATTCGTTTCTTAACACCAGTATTTCTCACTGTTCTAAATAGTGACGAACCCCTTTTATACCCATCTTTTTGGATGTTGTTTCCTCTGGGTAAATTCCAAAAGGGAGAAGTGCTGAGCCAGAGGGTCGAAAGAGCCTCTAAGCATTTCATTACAATCTGCAAACTGAACTAAAGGCGCCCGCGCCACGCCCACCGCGCCACGCCCACCGCGCCACGGCTGGGTATTTGGCAGTCCAGTGCGTTTAATTCTAGTCACTGCCCAGCGCTCCTTGTCAGAACCAAAACCCAGGCTTGGGGTTCACTGTGAGCCTGAAAATATGCTCTGAGGTGAACTGCCTGCCTAATGTATTTTTGAAATTCAGCTCTACACTCTCACCCTAAGGGATCCCATCCAGTCTCATGGCTTTAAATCCCATCTGTGTGCCGATGACTCTCAAATTTATACCTCTGATTCCGACCTTTCTTCTAGACTCAAGTCCTGAGTCTTTAATAACCTACTGGACATCTCTAACTGGATCTCTCATCAGGCATTTCCAAATTAACATGCCCCCCGCCCCGGGAAATGGAATTTTCCTGCTGTCTCCTCCTGTCTCTCCCCATCTTGGTCAACCAGCCTGCTCCCAGCTGTTCCAGCAGAAGCGTGAGCACTGCCCTATCACCTTCTTTCTCCCCACCCAACGTCCGCTCCATCGGGAATGCCTGGGAACTCCCCTCCGCAACGTGTCTTACTCAGCACACTTACACTGCTGCGATTCTGGTTCCAGCTAGCAGCCACCCCACCTGACTTCGGCAAAGCCTCCAGCCTCATCTGACCCCGGTCTTCCTTTCCAGCTTCATGTCATGCCTCTCCCCCGCATCGCTCACCACGCTGTAGCTGCTTGCACATTCTTTTTCATCGTCTCCCATGTGCCAAGCGAGCGCTCACTCAGAGTTCTCTCCTTATGCATGCTCTTTCTTCTGCTTACCCCTTTTTCCTCTCAGCTCCCAACTTCATGTGGCTTGTCCCTGCTTTATCCTTAAAGCCATCCTCTGGAGGAAGCCTTCTCTGGTCAGTTTATCTGGAGATGATGCCCCCTATTGTTCTCTAGTCACTGGAGTCCATTTCTTTTCTTAACAATTTGTGATTATTTTATTTTTTCACTTGTTTATTGTCTGTTTCATCCACCAAAGGCTAAACTCCCCAAGGGCTGGAGTAAGACACCCACCTTATCAGTCAACTGTCCTGTTCTCTGTATTTCTGGGGCCTGGCTTAGGAAGCGTTAGCACAAATCCTCTCTGGATGGACAGACTGTAAGTAACGTCCTTCACAGCAACAGCAGCAGCCTCGGCGGAGTTGTCAACTCAACATACATGTGGACATTTATCAAGGGGATCAATGTTCCTGTTTCCGCTGCTAATTAACACCAAACGCTGTGATCTTCATGTTCTCACTACAATCTCACTCTTGAGACCTCCCCTTCTCCCCAGAAAGCTTCCCCTTTACCTGGTTGTACGTGGGTCTACTGCTTCCTTGGACCTCTGGGCTTACGTATAAAGCAGTACCAACCATGCCAGTCAAATGACCTGCGTGGAAGAAGACGAAGGGAAACCTTTCTAATAACAGGACTTAAGAGGTAAGGCGAATTTTCATTAAAAAGGGGGGGGGAGGGTTTCTCAGGAGTGAGGCATGATCTGTTAGTTGTTCACGGGCTGCAGAGGAAGCAGCAGCATGCACTTCCCCGAGGGATTACCCCGAAGTCACGTATGGCCACAGACTCTGCTCCACACAGGAGGTCTTGGCTGTTGCAGAGGGGCCAGTGCAGACAGAAGACCCCAGACGTCCCAGGTCATGAGGTAACCTCACACTACCATGTGGGGTCGAAGTGTAACTGTCTATCCATGAGAGCCAATTATTCTAACTGAAGCTCTGGTTTCCTGAAGTTTCGAGGAACAGTTAATATAATGAAAAGGGGGGAAAAATTAAAGCATTTTCATGATTCTGTTAATTTAATGAGTAATGGTAATTTGCTTTACAATAAAATCTTGACAGATGAAAAACAGGTTTCAGATTAAGAAATTTTGTACTGTATGGCATACTTGAATTTTTCCTGAGACGAAATCTTATGTTGAGTGTTCTTACCACAAAATTAAGTAATAATAATAATAATTAAGAGGGCAGGAGGAAACTTGGAGGTGATGGTTATGTTTATAACATAGGTTGAGGTGGACGGTTTCATGGGTATACATGTATCTCCAACCTTCTCAGGTGGTATACATGATATTTGCCCAGATTTTTGTATGTTTAAAAAAAAGAAAAGAGAGAGAGAGAGAGAATAAGGGAAGAAAACCCTTGTGGTTTTAATTTGCTCACTGAATATGCAGTCTCCTGTATTTACCTGAAGGGTCTGATTTAGTCAAGTGATCTGCCGAATCTTCTTGCTTGCCGTCAGCCTAAAAACACAGGCCGGCCAAAGATGGTTATTACGGTGTTGTTATTCCACAGCAATGGCCTCTCCACGTCTAAATGAAGACTGACTGAAAAGTCACACACACAAAACAGACTAACCACAGTAATGCCCTTTCTGTGCTCCACATAGTTTTGGTTGGGTTGGCCTGCTATGCAGGACTCCTGGAAACCCCCATGAGATCAAGAAGGACAAGAGCCCGTCAGTGAGGCACTCCTCCTTCAAGGCAGAAAGCCCCGAAAGAGAAACCAATTTATTTTCACATTTGCAAACGCCAAAGCAGAAGCCGTCTACCAGAAGATTAAGAGCGTCCGACCCACCACCACAAACTCACTTTCGGACTTTCCCGCTGCTACCTAAGAGGGTCCGTGCTTACTCCTCTTCCCTAGCGGCTGGTCGCCCCATCCGCTCCCCTGTCCCTGCCAGCACCCCCTCGCAGGCAGGCCCGCCGTTCTCAGCTGCATCCGGGACAGCACCATCTCACACACTGCCTCACTCACCCCTGCACGGGCTCCTCTCACACGCACCACCGTCCTTAAGGGCATCTCTCACATTCCCCACGGCGGGCCCTGCTCCGGGGGCTTCCCCTGTACTCTCCTTTTATCCTGTCGACAACTCTCAGAAGTAGCTTCTAGCATTAGGCACGTCGCATAGGTGAGGTACCGAGGGGTCAACTAAGCTGCCCGAGGTCACGCCACAAGGAAGTGGCAGGGGAACATCGGATTCTAGCCCTGGTCGGGGGCCTCTGCAGCCTGTGCTCTCACCTGCTCACTGTACTACAGCCTCCAGATACTAAGTTACATTCTTCGGTTTGGGGATCGGGATCCCCATGGTGAGGCCCTTCCTTGGTCTTAGCACTTGTCCCGCTATTCTGCTCAGGACCACACCCTCACTGTCCCCCTTCCATTTCCTCCCTCTCCGTTCCTGACCTCACCTTCTAGTTCTGTCCCTATGGTTGTTCTCACCACTGACCTAAATCTCTGACCACCCTTAGAATTGCACGCATGTACTAGAGATCGTGCCTAGCAACTCTGGCTTACGGGAAGACTCTTCCTCTGGCACTTAAGGCCTGCCTCCTACGAGACTCCCCAACTGTCCAGCATCCTCACCGCTCCCCTGACGCTTCACAGTTTTAACCAACCAGACACCATGCTGACCTCCCGACAGTCATGTCTGTTCACCCCAGGGCCTTTGCTTATGCTGTCTCTCTCAGATCTCTTGCCCTGGTCTGCCTTCAATCTCACCCTGCTGGACTTCCACCCATCCTTTAAGGCCCATCCGAAATGCTCGTTTCTTTATATGGCCTTTCTGGGTCCTCATAACCATATGTCAGTTTTCTCCTGCCTTTTGTTCTTTTATCACTATTTCTCTCACTTCAGATTCTTTTAGTTTTGCATGTTAAACCACTGTTCTATAATGATGTCTAGGACTGATTCTTCTGGGGTTCCATGGTTTTTTGAGCTCTATTTCCTTAAATGAACAAAAAGCCCCTCAAGGGTAAAGCATCTAGCCCAGTGCCTGGCATGGTAGACTGAACGGCCAAATTATTTCCTAAAGTATGATATGCCTTTGACCTAAATATCATCCACAAACTAATAATTTTATGTCTCAAGTGCAACAGCCGCACTACAATGTACTCATCCTTTCAAAGCCTGAAGGATCATTGTAGCTCAGCCCTTCAGACCTGCGGAATTTCCTGAGGATTACAGAGCAGCGTTCAATCAACTCATAACCATGAACGTGCTGCAAGACAGGTTATCAAGGCACCTGCGTCCATTTTTTAGGCACAGTCTAATCTGAAAAATACTCACAGTGAAGGCTAGATGGTCTGTCGCTAAACCAAAATCACCTATTTTCACATGGTCATCGGAATCCAAAAAAATGTTGACAGGCTTCAAATCCCGGTGAATCATTCCCTGATGGAAGAGAAAACATAACTGTTTCCCAACACAGTTTATAGTTCACCTGTTTCCTAATTTCAAAGGCCAACCTAATGATGAGATGCAGATGAGGTCTTCTCCCTCCGACTGGTCCAGGCTGTCTGGCCTCTCCACTGTCTTCCAATGACTGTCCTGCCAATGACCTTGCCACCACCTCCCAGTCTACCTGCTGGCAGTCCTGGAGGAGGTCAAATCCAAGTGGTTCCCTGGGGGCATCCAAGGGCCCCCTCCACTGGGTTCCCAATCTCTCTCTCTGTGGCATCACGGACCCTGCAGCATCTCTGGTTGGGGAGATATACACCATGTTCACTCCTTCTCCTATTCTTCTCTTCCTACTATTTCCCCTGCCTCGAAAATTCTTGTTTCCTCCGCTCATTTGAATTGTGCCAACAGTTCCAAATGCCAACTCCCCTACAAAGCCTTCCACAGTGATTCTAATTCAACTGCATCCCCAGCGCACACGTAGTGCTCAATGATTAACCGTTGCGTGAACTTGGCTTTCGCCCCTTCCTACTGGCACCTTCATCATGCTACTGTTTCAGGTACTATAATATAGGAAACAATTATAACACCTTATTATATGATCTCTTTACTGTTACGTGAAGGTAAATTTTGGCTCCTTCAAAAGAGAACAAGTCCCTCTCAAGTATGGGGTTTCTATACCCTTGTGCCTGACTGCATTTCTAGGTGGGGCACAGCATTAGACACCCAGCAGATGGTTAGCAGATGCTGAGCAAAGGAGATGCAGGGGAAGAGCGCGCGGGGCGCAGTTCCAGGACCCTGGGCGATATCACCGTAACAGAGTTCTAATGGCCGTCATGAGAATTCATTTTTACTTCCGACCTTGCAAACATCATACCACCAAATCATTTATAAACTAGACACGTGTAAATTACAGGCCTGGTTTTTCAGTATAAACATAGGAGTGTATAAACATTTTAAGGTTAAAGAAAATTATGCAAAGGAAAAAAAACATAGGGACGCTGCCCAATGCATCAGATAATCCCATTTTTAAGATGTAAGCAGTTTCACCCTGAAGCTAGGTCCATTAGCATTTACGTTGTCATGACAATTTCTGGCTTTATAAAATGACATTTTATACTATGTGGTGAGCTGTGTTTCTCAGTCTCATCTCCACCCCTGCTAGATGACATTTTGAGTTCGCCATCATCCTGGGAAGGACAGCACTAAGCCAGTTAGAATCAAATAACTGGGCCTTATTAATCACACCCACTTTACTCTAAGCAACTGAAGGAATCACTCTTGCATTTTGTGTGTGTTGAAACATCTCTGCTTAACCCAGAGGTTGGAGAACTCTTCTTCTGAAGGGCCAGATAAATATTTTACACGTTATGGGCCCGCAGTCTCTGCCATAACCATTCAAACCCACAGCTGTAACACAAGCACAGCCATAGGCCATATGTAAACAAACCAGCATGGCTGTGTCCCTAAAACTTTATCGTGGACACTAAAATTTGAATTTCACAGAATTTTCATGTGTCATGAAATATTCTTATTGATTTTTTTCTTTTTAACAATCCTTTAAAAATGCAAAAGCTGGGCACCTTGTTGGCTCAATTAGTTAAGTATTGGAGTCTCTCAGGATTGTGAGTTCAAGCCCTGCACTGGACTCCAAGCTGGGTGCAGAACCTACTTTAAAAAAAAAAAAAAAATGTAGGGGCTCCTGGGTGGCTCAGTTCGTTAAGCATCTGCCTTCGGCTCAGGTCATGATCCCAGAGTTCTGGGATCGAGCCCTACGTTGGGATCCCTGCTCAGTGGGGAGCCTGCTTCTCCCTCTCCCTCTGCCCCTCCCCCTGCTTGTGCAGTGTCAAATAAATAAATAAAATCTTTTTAAAAAAATGTAAAAGCTACTCTTAGCTCACAGGTCATATAAAAGCAGGTAGAGGCTAGATTTGACCCCATGGCCACAGTTTGCTGACCCCTGTCCTAACCTTCAATCATTTCTTTGAACTTTGATATCTTATGCTATTTTATCTTTTGACATGTCTGACCTATAAAAATAAATTTCAATATACCCATAATTTTCCCCCTGTTTCTGTTTTTCTCCAATCTCAGATATTTTTTTGTTGTAAGTTTTATATAAATGTAAGTTTTCAGGCATGAAATGTTACAAAGTTTACTTTCTCATGGATATATGCCAATCCATCCAGAATCTCTCGAAAAAGCCTCCAGAGTCTGACGGTGTCCTGATACAGCCCCTGGTCAATGGTGTCACGCAAAGTGCTCTTCTCACAGTACTCCATCTGGGGACAAGAACAAACCAGGCAGCACCTGATTATACAGGGTTTCAATTAAGGTGGACAATGGCAATTAATGTAATCCTCCATTTTAAACATGTGCTGTGGATTTTAAGTAGTTAAAGGCAAGGCTTAACTGTTTTTTTGAGAAAAGAAACGAACAGTATTTAAAAAACTGGGGGGAAGAGGCATTATCACAACACCCCAACATAACCATTTTAATTTTTATTGTTCATTAAAAAATAAGACTTGTTTAAAATCTTTCTCATAATTTCATTTTCGTATAATGAAAAAACTGAGAATTAAGTAAAATTTTATTTGTTCTACACAATTGTTTCCGAATCCAAATTTCCAAAAAGGCTAATTAAAAATCTAATGATGTCATGAGTCTTTCTCATCTGTACTTTGAATTAACAACAGTGACCTTCAAGTCTAGAGCAAAACATTATGAATATCCAAACATCCACGACAAGGCTCTTTCTCACCTTCTTAAATATTAATGTATCAGAAAACAATGCGGTATCATTGAAATCTTCAATCACCACGTAGCCTTTGATTTAGAAAACCAGCCTCTCGGTTTCAAACCAGTGCCAGAGTTGAGATTTCTCATGAAGAAGGATTTTGCTGTTTTTAAAGAGAGGAACATCCCCTCATGCTCTAACCACCTCCAGATTCTGACTCATCCTCGAGCCCTCCCAGGGCCTGTGACTCCCAGACTGTGATCCGGCCACACCTCCAGACACACCTCCCTACGCACTTCTGACTCATAACTGTCTGGAGACTGAAGGCACGGAGCGCAGACCTAACAGTTAGTGGTTTAGAGGACAAATCCTTTATCTGGGAGTGGTACCTCAGAGATGTTTGTATTAGGGAATAATTAAAAGCAGCCACCTAATTAGTCTCTTTTCAAACACTGTACTTGTCTGAGGCTTCGTTTCTGGCACACGGTACTGCATCCCACACTTAAAGATCCGCCTACTTACAGACAGGGCTGCAAATCCTAATAATGCCCCATGGTCCTATTCACTTGGGGGAGAGGCAGGTTGTTCCTCGCAGGTCTGCGATCGTCCCTCTGCGGGCAGAGCTACCCGTGGTCCGGGACTCTGGCCCTCAGGCATAGGGGCAGGCTTCCTTTTACTAAAGCCCCATTGGAAGTGGTTTGCCCAGGGCTCCTGTCACCCAGAGGTTCCAGGACTTTAGGCACTTGGCCTGAAGCCATGCTGGTGTTTCTTCTGCATGTGCAAGATGTGTCCGCATCACACCTTACTTGTCCAGATTCAACTTGTTAGACAGAGTGGAACTTCTGTACGTGCAAGTCTAGCGTTTACAGAACTGGGGTATGGTTCTAATGACCTTAAAGACGTTATTTCTCTTGCTCTTCACCAGTCATTGAGATAGCTAGATGCGTGCAGAATGCGGAAGAAACTTGTCGGAGCTCACAGGCTGTGACTGGGGGATCCAGGATGAGACCTTACACAGCCTGAGTCCAGAGCCCATAACCACCGCCCTACGCCGTCTCCTGCTACGGTACAGAAACACGAGTTCAAGGCTCGGGGACAGGGCCTCCATGCCGCGATCGGCTTGGGTCAAGTCATCTGCGGCAGTGCCGGGGAGCCCTCCTCTGCCCATCGTCTTGCTCTAGCCTCCTGCAACATCCCCACAGCGACCACCGGGAGGTGCTGTGTCACCGAGGCGCGGCCACGCCCGGGCCTCACCTGGATGTACAGGTAGTGCACAGCTTCCACGGTGGCCGATGGCTCGCTTTCATGGCAACTGCTCTTCCCATTGCAGTCTTCATCCTAACCCAAGGGGGACACGGGAGAACTCAGCAATGCGAGAGGAAATGGAACACGACCATCACCTTGCTCCAGTCCTTTGTGCCCGCCCCCAACACACCCACGGACAGCCTGCCGCCTCAAGGGGGAGGCTTCCAGCATTGAAAAGGCAATTGTGCTATTACCAGAATCTACTGCGTGGTTTGCAGGTATGTCACTATATAGAACAGTGATGGGGGAAATAGGTACTACAGTTGTGCGATCCACAGAAAGATTCCAAGTCAAGTCAATTCTTCCTTACCACGGGTATCTTTCTACGGGTAAGAAAGGAAAACTGTGTACAGGCTAGTATTTTAAGGTTTCAGACTTCATGGAATGCCTTTCTTTGATGGCAGGCTTCCTTTGGAAACAGAAGAGAAGAGATCCATCTTTAGCTAAGTCAACCTAAATGTGATGATACTAGCGAAAGGCACACCCCCCTCGGGCCGCGCCACTCAGGGAGAAGCACCGGGCTGCCCCTTACGGTGACTGACCCTCCAGAATTCTCTTCCACAGGGTGAGTCTATTCTTCCCCTACAGGTCATTTTCTAACTCTTGTCCCCCCCCCCTTTTTTTTTAAGTTCTTTTAGGGACACCTGGGTGGCTCAGTTGGTTGAGCGTCTGCCTTGGGCTCAGGTCAGGATCCCAGGGTCCTGGGATCGAGTCCCGCACGGGGCGGCTGAGGGGGGGGGGTCCTAGCTCAGCGGGGAGTCTGCTTCTCTCTCTGCCTGCCACTCCCCCCTGCTCATCTGACAAATAAATAAATAAATAAGAACTAAAAAATAATAATAAAGTTCTTTGGTTCTTCTCATAAACGTATTTAAGTATTTCCCCTCAACACCACCTGGGGAAAAAGGACTGGCTGAGGAAAAAGCATTAGGTACCATCTGACGGTTTCTGATTTACAGTTTGTGAAAGAATTTTTCAACATTTTTCCTTTAGCAAAGAAAAAAAAAAGCACCTCTGTTCTGCAAACAATCAAGTTCTACTCTTGAATCATTTACATACCCTGGGGATTATCTGTAGAAGACTGTTAATCTCTTGGAGGCTTCTACCCATCAATTAGAATGCCCGGGGGATGTTGTCCTTAATTGAGCAAAACCAGGATTATAAATTTGGTGCTCCCATAATAATTAAATGCATAACTAACGCTAAAATCAAAGCAGCAGGTTATAATTTATGTTTTTTTAAGATCTTATTTATTTGAGAGAGAGAGGGAGGGAGGGAGCATGAGCAGGGTGACCGGCAGAGGGAGAGAAACAGGCTTCCCGCTGAGCAAGGAGCCCCATTGTGGGGCTCGATCCTGGTACTCCAGGATCATGACCTGAGCGGAAGTCACTTAACTGACTAAGCCAAGCAGGTGTCCCTATAATTTATAAATTTAAACCAAGAGGACTTGAAGTTACTTTTAATAAAAAAAAGGGAATTCCTTCTTAAAAATGCTGGAGAATTCATTCAAACCCCCTTCAAATCAATTTAACTGCTTATCTAACAGGGTCTACATGTAGACTTTTATCTACTATGAATGCACTCTTATAATTGCTTATAATTCTATTTTTATTCTTGGAAATGAAGTCGTGGCACTCAACCCCTTCTCATGGAAGTTTTCTCTGCACCAACGACGGCCAGTCCTAGTTGTCACTGCCACGCAACAGCATTCAGGGGCTCTGCCGCTCTGGGCAGAGGAAGATGCAGGGCTGAGTGGGGTCCAAGGCCTCGAACAGTGTTTTTCCAAACTTTTCAGGCCATGATTCACACGAAGAAATTATTGTCTATCACACCAGTTCACATACTCATGTGAGGCATGGTACAAACGTGTTACCTTTCCTAGTGTGACGCATGGTCTCCACTCTTCCCTACAGCACTAAAAATTAAATGAAGCTGGCTGTGGGCCTGAACACTGATTCCATAGCCTATTACAGGACCATGACTCAGTGTCAAAACACGGTTCTAGATGATGGTTTATGAGAATAAGTAATCCGTATTAACTGGTCACAGAGACCAACATAACTCAACAATTAGGCTGTTTAATTACTCAAATCGATCCCTATCCCCAACCGCATTAAGCTTCCCCAAAACTAGGAAATGGTTTTCATTTAAAGAAACAAAACAAAAACCAGCATGTCAATTTACACAAATGAAGGTCCATAAAAACACAGATGTAGCGTATACATTAAATAAATTCAAAACTGACAGTTTCTATATCTGCCTGAGTGAGGCTTTACTGTTCCACCTGGGGTTTATAACATCGAATGCTGGTTTTTTTTACATGCCCACCCCTGATAAAATGGTGTAATTTCTATTTATATATTTACCTGATTCTGACTCTTACTGTTCTCATCTTCAAAGATGATATCACTGTCAGAATCTGAAGCGGGTCTTAAAGAGAGAAACAGAGAAATACTAAAGAAATCAAACTCCCTGTTATAATTCCATAGCTAAGTGTTAACATCAACTGTACCCAACTGGACAGGATGAAAGCAAACCAGGAAAGCCAAGACCGACCAGGGTGGCTTCTGAGATGCACAACCTTTAGGATCGTAATTCTTGACTTTTGGAACTGCAGTTGGCCCTACGTCAAGATTCTAAGTTAGTTTTTAAATGGCCCAGAGTCGGAAGCCCTTATCCAAAATAATGCTCTTTTGAAAAAACTTTCTATCAATGGTACTAAGATGAGGTATTGAAAGGAATTTCTCTTTTTCCTTTCTGCAGGGCTTGGATTTTGGAGATCTTTTGAAGACGAGAGGGAATAAATACCCTTGGGTTGAATCTGGTTCCTCTCTACAGACACCATTCTCTAGGGCAACACGGTGACAGCCTGGGTTTCTAACTGAATCCCCTCTCCCGGGGCATGGGCCTGGCGCCCCCGCCGATGCTCTTACAGGAAGGGTTGCCGGAAGACGCCCCCGTCCTCGTCCTCGTCGTCGTCATCGTCGACGTCCTCGTCGCTGCTGGAGCCCGGGCTGGCGGCGGGGAAGCGGGCGCTGGCCGAGCGGTCCGAGTCCAGGGGCAGCGTCCCCGAGCCCACCGGCCGCTCGTATCTCTCGATCCAGGCGTTGTAGTAGCGTACGATGTTCTCGTGGTGCAGGCGCGACAGCAGCGTCACCTCGCCCTTGATCCTGCGGAAATGCCTGCTGGCTGGGTTGATGGGGATGCGCTTCACCGCGTAGCAGCAGCCGTCCAGCTTGTTCTGCACCTGCCGTGGGGAGAGGGAGGGGAAGGAGCCCGGCGCCCGTCAGCCGCTGGGAGCCTCGCAGGCTGGCATTTGTAGCCCGTCCCCATGCCCTCCCAAGGGGAGCCCAGAGTTCTCAGTGAGAAGCAACAGCTACAGTCGAGAGCCACATATTTCAACCTCTTAAGCTGAACACAGTCTTGACTGCCAAAATGCATAGAAAACATCTCACCTCAAATGACATGTATATTTAGCTTAATAAGAGACCTGGAGAAAACATGACCTCCATTTTAATCATTTATTTTACTGACAACTACATTCCTGCTTTTCCATTATCGTATCTGCTATCTCAATTCTGAGAAATTATTTTAACCCTGTTTAAAAAATACTAATTATTTTTGGAGCACCTGGGTGGTACAGTTCCTTAAGTGAGGACTCTTGGTTTCAGCTCAGGTCATGATCTCAGGGTTGTGAGACCAGCCCTGTGCCTGCTCCCTGCTCAGCAGGGAGTCTGCTTGAGAGTCTCTCTCCCTCTCCTCCTGCCCCTCCTGCTCGTGTTGCCTCTCCCTCTGTTATCAAATAAATAAATCTTCGGCGCCTGGGTAGCGCAGTCGTTAAGCGTCTGCCTTCGGCTCAGGGCGTGATCCCGGCGTTATGGGATCGAGCCCCACATCAGGCTCCTCTGCTGGGAGCCTGCTTCTTCCCCTCCCACTCCCCTGCTGTGTTCTCTCTCTCTCTCTCTCTCTCTCTCTCTCTC
>NW_024426119.1:6575247-6628229 GCF_017311325.1 Ursus maritimus | reverse complement strand
AAACTCCCTGTTATAATTCCATAGCTAAGTGTTAACATCAACTGTACCCAACTGGACAGGATGAAAGCAAACCAGGAAAGCCAAGACCGACCAGGGTGGCTTCTGAGATGCACAACCTTTAGGATCGTAATTCTTGACTTTTGGAACTGCAGTTGGCCCTACGTCAAGATTCTAAGTTAGTTTTTAAATGGCCCAGAGTCGGAAGCCCTTATCCAAAATAATGCTCTTTTGAAAAAACTTTCTATCAATGGTACTAAGATGAGGTATTGAAAGGAATTTCTCTTTTTCCTTTCTGCAGGGCTTGGATTTTGGAGATCTTTTGAAGACGAGAGGGAATAAATACCCTTGGGTTGAATCTGGTTCCTCTCTACAGACACCATTCTCTAGGGCAACACGGTGACAGCCTGGGTTTCTAACTGAATCCCCTCTCCCGGGGCATGGGCCTGGCGCCCCCGCCGATGCTCTTACAGGAAGGGTTGCCGGAAGACGCCCCCGTCCTCGTCCTCGTCGTCGTCATCGTCGACGTCCTCGTCGCTGCTGGAGCCCGGGCTGGCGGCGGGGAAGCGGGCGCTGGCCGAGCGCTCGCCCGACGTGCTCCACTCCACGGAGCTGAGGATGGGCGGGGGCGCGGCGGCCTCCACGCTGCCCGGGCCGTCGGGGCCGCTGTTGTGCGCGGGCGGCTGGGACGAAGCTCGCCCGTCGCGTGCCTGGGGCCGTGAGTCCGAGTCCGAGTCCAGGGGCAGCGTCCCCGAGCCCACCGGCCGCTCGTATCTCTCGATCCAGGCGTTGTAGTAGCGTACGATGTTCTCGTGGTGCAGGCGCGACAGCAGCGTCACCTCGCCCTTGATCCTGCGGAAATGCCTGCTGGCTGGGTTGATGGGGATGCGCTTCACCGCGTAGCAGCAGCCGTCCAGCTTGTTCTGCACCTGCCGTGGGGAGAGGGAGGGGAAGGAGCCCGGCGCCCGTCAGCCGCTGGGAGCCTCGCAGGCTGGCATTTGTAGCCCGTCCCCATGCCCTCCCAAGGGGAGCCCAGAGTTCTCAGTGAGAAGCAACAGCTACAGTCGAGAGCCACATATTTCAACCTCTTAAGCTGAACACAGTCTTGACTGCCAAAATGCATAGAAAACATCTCACCTCAAATGACATGTATATTTAGCTTAATAAGAGACCTGGAGAAAACATGACCTCCATTTTAATCATTTATTTTACTGACAACTACATTCCTGCTTTTCCATTATCGTATCTGCTATCTCAATTCTGAGAAATTATTTTAACCCTGTTTAAAAAATACTAATTATTTTTGGAGCACCTGGGTGGTACAGTTCCTTAAGTGAGGACTCTTGGTTTCAGCTCAGGTCATGATCTCAGGGTTGTGAGACCAGCCCTGTGCCTGCTCCCTGCTCAGCAGGGAGTCTGCTTGAGAGTCTCTCTCCCTCTCCTCCTGCCCCTCCTGCTCGTGTTGCCTCTCCCTCTGTTATCAAATAAATAAATCTTCGGCGCCTGGGTAGCGCAGTCGTTAAGCGTCTGCCTTCGGCTCAGGGCGTGATCCCGGCGTTATGGGATCGAGCCCCACATCAGGCTCCTCTGCTGGGAGCCTGCTTCTTCCCCTCCCACTCCCCTGCTGTGTTCTCTCTCTCTCTCTCTCTCTCTCTCTCTCTCGCTGGCTGTCACATAAATAAAATCTTTAAAAAAATCTTAAAAAAAAATCTTTAAAAAAAATACTACTTTCTACAGTATGAGGTTTCAGAATTTGTTTCTCTCCAAGTTTTTTTTTTTAACACTTCAAATCATTAAATACAAATTAAACTCCAAAAATGTTAATCTGAATACAAATTCTAATTCTGGACTTATCAAGCAGTGTAAACCTGCGCAAATGACTTAATTTCCCTGAAACTCCATTTTCTCATTATACAGTGGCATGTATGCCACTCCCCTCACCACAGAAGTGATGACTCTAAGGATGAAATGAGTTAGGTGAACGAAGCACTTACGACCAAGGCCTCACTGAGCAAGGCGCTAGGAAAACAAGACTGGTATCAACACAATTACTGCCAACTGATTTGGTTTATACTAAGACTGCTACTAAGATTTATGACTGATGTTACGTTTCAAGACTAGAACAATGCGATTAAGAACACAATAAAGACAAGAAAAATACAAGTGAAAGTTTCAAAGTCTCCACATCCTGCCTAGAGACACCTTCTCTCGGGCAGTCACAGGATGCCACCAGGTTGACGCAATTAACTTTTACAAAACTTTGTTCACCAGAACATTCCGGACCCAATGTGCAGGTCAACTGAGGTGATGAAAAGCAATGACTTGGCCATAGGCACAGGGAGGAACTAGCTGATTACAAAATACAAAATAAAGCATCATTCTCATAGGTTTCGATTAGAATGAGAAGGGAGTACTATAAAATTTAGTATCAGATTACCTTTGTGTGGAAACAATGGCCAAAAAAAACATGCTTTTGAGTAGAAAAGATATAGGTCTGAATGCTGGTTTCATCCCCCCCCCTTTTTTTAAGATTTTATTTAATATTTGACAGAGAGAGAGAGCACAAGCAGGAGGAGTGGCAGGCAGAGGGAGAAGCAGGCTCCCAGCTGAGCAAGGAGCCTGATGTGGGGCTCGATCCCAGGACCCTGGGCTGAGCCACCGGCTCAGCCACCCAGGCGCCCTGGTTTCACCCCTTACTGCATGTACGCAACCTCATACAAATTATGTAACTTCTCTGAAGGTCAGTTCCCTCATGTGAAATATGGGGATAATACTTATTTCGTAACAATGTCATAAAACTGGAAGACAGGGTTTGTGAGCCACCTGGCACAGAACCTAAAATATGGAATGTGCTCCCAAAAGCTACGGCCCTGTGTTCTTTCATTGCTACATCATTAACACAGTAGAGAACAGTGGAAAGTCTTGGCTTCGTCTTTGACCTTGAGTCTCAGAATACATCATGAATGCCTGGAGTCACTGACTGGGGTGTGGAGCTCACCACACTGCAAACTCCCAGGGGTTCACTTATTACAGTGGAAAGGTGTCTAAACCATAATGGGGCCAACTGCTCATGAAATGCCAGATCACTGAACAGAATGCCCTACCCTAACCCAGAAAAGAGAGATGGAGTGTGAGGGCTGTGGCCTCTCAGAGGGAAAAACCACAGAAGAACTTAGGGGCTTAAATTACTAGATGTTTTTATTGTATAAGCCTACTCATCATTTGTTAAGTACTTGTAAGGAAATGGAGCTTGATAATGTCTCATGTTGAAGAATCAAAAATACAAACAAGTTAAGGGGCGCCTGGGTGGCACAGCGGTTAAGCGTCTGCCTTCAGCTCAGGGTGTGATCCCGGCGTTCTGGGATCGAGCCCCACATCAGGCTCCTCTGCTAGGAGCCTGCTTCTTCCTCTCCCACTCCCCCTGCTTGTGTTCCCTCTCTCGCTGGCTGTCTCTATATCTGTCAAATAAATAAATAAAATCTTTAAAAAAAAAAATACGAACCAGTTAAAAGACTTGATTAAAATTACAGTGTGAGTCAAAGGAATAATATATACATCCATGACCCACTCCCCTGAAGAGCACTGAGATCACCCAAACAGGGTATCTGCCCACAGTAGGTCTATTGAACCACCTAGCGATAATGTCTACACTATCACGAAGAAAGCTGAAAATTTTCCATGATCTTCTAACTTGCTTTTGGAAAGCTTAAGATTGTCTTTCTGTCCCTGACTACCACAGAAAACCTTTTTATTTTGGGGGTTGCTGTAAAAGGCCTCCCACAGTAACACCAGTAACCCTTCCTAATAACACTCTCTGAGTCCTAAACAGGCATATGCCCTCCTGAGGGGGGGCCATTTTATCCTGTGAAAGGTAACATGTCTTATATGGACTTAATAATACAATATTAGCCTGGGTCTCCTGAAGTCAAAATACTTAAATTACACAAGAACAGCTGAAATCTCTCTCTCAAGGGGGGCAGGTAATCATAAGTCACCCAAAGAGACCAGAGAGCAGAAGGGAAGACCTAACAACAGCACGCCTTCGTAACGCACCACTGATTTTCTTTCTCAGTAACAGATGGGAAATAAAAGCCACTGAGACCTTCTGGGGCCATTTCCCGGTGAATCCCACCTCAGCTCTAACCTCGCAGCCCTTTTATCTACAGCACCTCTGAAAGCAAATGGGACAAAAAGGACAATTTTCTTTCTGAACCAAAGCACAGAAAAATGGTCTTCACGGAGGGGCTTGGCTCCACTTGAAGCCCCGGTACAATCATGTGCTTTTCACGTTAATGCACCGCATCACGCGAGGAGGAGGAAATGCCGCGCTCTTAGTGTGTCCGCTGGGACTCTGAAAGTAAAGCCTTTAACTCTCCAAAGGTGATGAGGATCATAGTTTCAAATGGTCGTATTTACTTCTCTCCCCACTCTCAAAAAAGAACTCCATTAAGTCTGCGGAAAGGGAACAGAGAAGGAGCTCTGAAGGGCCTGGGCACAACTCCGTACCACACCTTGATGACAGCTCCAAAGGCTCCTTTCCCGAGAAGCTGTAATTCTTCAAACTCGATGAAATACCGGGAAAACTGTCTCTGCGTCTCGCTGAAGAATGCTGCACTGGGCAGCTGCTTACTCGGAATAACAGTCTCCACATAGTCTTGTCCTCCAGAATCTGAGATGAAAACAAAATGAGAGAAGCAAACAAGGCATCAGAGAAAGAGCAAGGGACGCAAAACCCAACAACAAAGCCAGGGCTGGAAGAGGACCCAACCTGTAGTGTGACCAAGGACCTCTTTCCTCGCACGGATCCTTCGACACTTCTTCGCTCGTTCTTCTTCAAGGAGCTAGAGTATGTATCAGCCCGGGTTATGGGCGGGGCTAAGTCAGACCCCCCAGTAAGGGAACCACTACGCCATGGAGCCAGACCCCAAACCTGGGTCTCCTGACCCATCCCCAGCTCCACGGAGGTTCCTTAATCTGTTCCTTGAGTAGCAACAGGGAAATCTAGTTACATGGCAGTAAGGCGACAGGACAAGAAGGGGGACCCAACACGAAGAGAGGCTACCCCAACGGACACTCCAACAGTCGATGCTGGAAAAACCAGGACGGCAAAACAGTTCTATGCACACAGTACACATGCGATGAATGGACTTATGTCTAGCTCGGCATAGAACAGAGAAATGATCCAGGCAGTCCGTTCCAGTGTTAGGTTTCTGCGTACTTTCAAAGTAATTTATGTCAAACAGGCTTTCAAGAAAGAGTAGTAACAGGCTCACCTTCAGGACTTTGTTCCAATAAAGACATTTTCGGCTGAGGACTGATAAAGCTGTGTTTCAGCAACTGCTGGGCACTCCATCTTTCCTTGTCGTCCAAGCAAACACACCTCAGTGAGAGGGCAGAGAGAATCTCAGCAACCCAGAAAATAATCACTAAACTCGTTAATCCAAGGGTTTATTTATTTATGGGTTTATTTTAAGGTAAATACACATCAGAGAACTTATGTTGCTTATGGACCAAAAGGCACTCCTAAATGAATCCATGCTGAACACCAGGCTGGGTGTAAGCGGGGAATCAAAAAAACAGATAGTCTTTAGAGGCAGGAAGACCTACCTCGTGGAACAATTTCTTATACAGGTGTAAGACAGCACAGGTTATGAATTTTCATGCCCACTAAAGAGTTCAGGGACTTGCCATCCTACACTAAGCCTCTCCAGGGACCAGTGAAAAACAAAGTTCTCCGAAAGAAAAGCAAATCTGATGGCTGATGCAGGGCGGGGGCCCAGCAGGACAAACTCTGGACGAAGCCTGTTCAGGGTATGAACAGTTAAGGACGACTTTTTAAGAAGTCCCACATTTATCATATACTTTCTTCTCATTCTCATTCCTTGAACCTTGTTTGGTGTTCTAATAAGTCATTTTTGTTCTTTAACGAAGACAAGCTGTACCTTTAACCCGGTGGTTCTCCAGGTGGGTCCCTCACCAGAAGCAGCAGTCCCAGTACGATCTGGGAATCTGTTACAAATTCTATTCCAACCCCGTCCTAGTAAATCAGCAACTCTGGTGGTCTGGGCAGTAATCTGTGCTTGACCAAGCTGTCCAGGTGATTTCAATCCAAGATACGGTCTGAGAACCACCGTTCTCACTAATCTAAACTGTTCGGCTTTTATGACAATGACCCAAGTAGCACCACTTCGCAGCGCCTGACCCTGGTATTTAAAAGAACCATCACAGTGAATTCCGAACTCACCAGCTATGGTGGCAGTAACTACCTTAAAGGGTAACATTTATTTTTTTATGCCAACACGGAAATGCAAAGCACTCCTAATTTCGTACCCTGAAAAGGACAAGATCACAATAAAAGCATCTGCGTAAGATACGGGCTTCCCCCCACCTAAATTTAAGATTAATTTTAATTATATCAGTAAAACAAAAAAAACCTTCTCCGTGCAAATATGGAACCATGACTGATTATGATACAGTCTTTGACTAAATCCCCATCTCTCTCCAGTTCCTCTCGTCTCCTTGTCTGTCATTCCAGACTTTTTTCTATGCATTTAACACAATCGTGTACAAGATGCGGTTTCGCTTTGCACATATATTGTTGTTAATGACAGCATCTTACATTATCCCCAACTTGCTTTTTTCATGTGCTCCCATAAAAGACTGCACTGCTGGAAGGCCGTGGGGCAGGGGGACCACCAAGCACTCCTCGAAGGCCAGCTGGGTGTCCTATCATTCAACTCCATTCTGACACTATGTACCTGGAGATAGCATCCGATCCCACAGGTTGAGGGCTCAGTCCTTTAAGATGGGCCCCCCAACCCCATGCAGATGCTAACTGCAACCTGTGCTTTCAACCAACCAGCTGAAGACTGGAGGTTCCAACAACCCCCTCCTTGGGTTCAAGTTGCCTGCTACAGTGCTTCGCAGAACCCAGAATGTTTTATCTCCTAGAGTACCAGTTTCTTATGAAAGGATGTAACTCAGGTAGAGCCAGACAGGAGAAATGCAGCACTTCCATGTGCTCACCAACCAGAAGCTCTCCGAAACCCATCCTTTTGGGTTTTTATGGAGGCTTCATTATAGAGACATGATTGATTAAATCATTAGCTACTGGGGATCGATCCAATGTCCAGCCCTTGTCTACACCCCACAGGTCGGGAAGTGGGACTGGATGTGTAACCCCCTCTGGTCATGGGTTGGTTCTCAGGTCAGCTCTCTGGGCAACCAGCTCTGATCCTCAGGTGAGTTCCAAAATTCACCTCATTAACATAACAAGAGACAGTGGTTTTAGAGCTCTGTGCTTGCCAGGCACTTCCTAGTTACAAGAGAAAGGAAGTCATTAAGTTCTGTGCCTCAGTGATGTCAACTGGAAAATGTTACTAAGAACAGCATATAGAGAACAAACAGGGCTGATGGGAGGTGGGTGGGGGATGGGCTAAATGGGTGATGGGTATTAAGGAGGGCACCTGTGATGACCACTGGGTGTTATACATAAGTGATGAATCACTAAATTCTATACCTGAAGCCAATATTACACTGTATGTTAACTAACTGGAATTCAAATAAAAACTTAAAAAGAAAAAATAAAAGAAAAAAATAAAAGAAGGCACTGAGGATTTTATTGCCCTCACATTACCAAGCCAAAAAAAAAAAAAAAAAAAAATATATATATATATATTTTTTTTTTTAAAGATTTTATTTATTTATTCGACAGAGATAGAGACAGCCAGCTAGAGAGGGAACACAAACAGGGGGAGTGGGAGAGGAAGAAGCAGGCTCATAGCAGAAGAGCCTGATGTGGGGCTCGATCCCATAACACCGGGATCACGCCCTGAGGCGAAGGCAGATGCTTAACCGCTGTGCCACCCAGGCGCCCCCCCCAACTATATATTTCTTATTATAAATCACAATATTATACCACGTGTCTTAGAGATCTTTCCAAGCCAGTACTTCAAGATCGTTTTGAGCTTACCAGAATTTATTCACATTACATACACGCTCTCCTACTGTTGGGCATTTTAGATTATTTCCACTTTTCACCTGTACAAAAAAATGCTTCAATGAACGTCCACATACCATGTCCTACTGGGTTTCTTAAGTCCACTGTCCACCGTAACTCAACTGTGACAGTAATCCAGAAAACTTTAAAGCCTACCTAGAATGAATTGCATCTTTAAGAGATGTTATAAGCCACCAGGATCTCAGTTAAAAAGATGAAATTTTCCGAAACAATCATTTTGGCACCAGACTAGCTCTAAGCAGCAGAGGCAAATGCTACGTCCGGCTCTGAAAAGGGATGAAATGCCTGGAAACTCACCCATTAGGTGCACTGTCCTCTCGACTGAGGACGGCGGTGACATGTGACACTGCCTAGGCGTTGGCCCCTGTACAGGTGTGAGCGAGCTCACTAAATTCTCACAGCCACCTCAGGAGGTAGGCAGTGCTATTATTACATTACTCCATTAAATTAAATTATTAAATGAAAACGATCCATTTTACAAGGACAAGCCTTAAGGCAGAGAGTTGAAGTACTCAGCTAGGAAAGCGTAAAGGGGGGACCTGAATCCATCTGTCCCGCTCCAGGCTGGGCTCTTTCCTATCACAGAGACTGATACGGAGCAAAACCTTTCTCCAAAGGATTTCACCAAGAAGTAGAAAGACAACTACAAACGAAATGTTGCTATGCTTGTGCTGTTGCTGAAATGATTGTTTTCTTTTTTTAACTGGGGCTGGACAGGACAGGGAGTAAGATAATACCGTGTCCATCAAACCAGTCTAGGATGCGACAGGAATATACCAAAAACTAAAGGACAACCATGTGAAACAGAGTAAGAAATCGTGCTGATCTCAAGTTCAACAGCCACAGAGTGTTGAGTGATTCTCTAAGAAGAAAACTAGTAAAGTTTCAGCTACTGAGTCTGTCATTTTTCTGTTAAATGTGAGAGATACGTTGCACATAAACTTCCCAGTGGTGTTTTTTAAAAATACATACCGCTATTCGCTAAGTTACCCTTGACCCATAAAGAAGGGCCAAAAGCAAACTATTGGTGGTTCTGTCACTGTATTTCTATTGATGTCCTTTTAGCCAACTTCATCCTCAGGCTGCATTTAAATAAGTATTTTCAAAGTTCTTTTGCATTTAAGAGAAACTGCGAAAGATTTCTTTAGAAATCTTAAGATGTTTGTATACTTTGAGAGAACACAGTTCATCAAAGTTGGCCTCTTTCCACGACTCTCTGTACATCACGTCTGCTTCTGTTTTACACAGAAACTATCTTATTTAAACAGAAGTGCAGTTACTTTCATTTTTGTAACAGGTAATGAGGGATAGCAAATACCATTCCAGCTCAGGTCAAGCGGCAGTTGAGACAGATGGAATAGGAACAATAATGTGAAGGGTAAAAGAAATGCAGGGAGTAGATAAAAATGAATGGCTGGGAAAAAGAAAGAAAGTGAGAAACAAGACAGAGTGCTGGGAAGCGAAGAAACCAGTCCGGCTCAACTTCCGCAGGAAGGCTGGACCAGGGAAGTGCCTGGAAAAACCCACACTGAAAGGATCTCATTTCTCGTTTAACCGAGAAACTGAGAGAACCTAGGTCTGGCTTGCACAGGGCAGAGGCAGGGCTAAGCTGGGAAGCACTGAAGGGAAGGACCTGGACAAACACTTTAGGCCCTAGGTGAGCCTTTCAGTAAGGATTCTCTCGGAGCAGTCAGACTTGGCCCTGCAGTGACATATGCACCTGGAATTTACAGGTGTGGAAAATCCCATGGCTCGTGCGAGGAACTCACTGCATTCTACCACCTGGCTGCATGAGACATTGCTAACGAAGAACGGTTAAGAAGAACAATGGGCAGAACTGGAATTCTCCTAAAGCTGTTTTTAAATAGGAGGCCTTGTCTTTAGATAGGAGCCAGCAGCTAAGGTGGACAGAGAGGGTCTTCCATTTGGAATACCTGGGGCATTTCTCCCTGCAGCAATCCCCGTTAACTTCCTAGATACACCAGGCGCTCCCCAAAAGCAGTCTGAAAATCTACTACAAGCCCAAGTGAATTTAGGAGAATGTGCAAGTTAAGGGAATGAAAATGATAAGCAAGAAATCAGAACCTATGAGGCTGAGAAAGGGTTGGAAGAACGAAAGAATACACTCCAATCCTGTTCCTCACTTTTCAGCTTAAACACATCACTCAGATGCTGGGCACACTCAAGCACAATTACAAGTTCAGGAGTAGGGGCGCCTGGGGGGCTCAGGCAGTTAAGCATCTGCCTCAGGCTCAGGTCATGATCTCAGGGTCCTAGGATCGAGTCCCACATTGGGCTCCTTGCCCAGCCGGGAAGCCTACTTTTCCCTCTACCCACCATTCCCCCTGCTTGTGCGCTCTCTAATAAATAAAATGTTTAAAAAACTTTTTTTTTTTTTTAAAAAAAGCTCAGGACTAAAGTGCAATTAGCTAGAATCTCAGTGATACTCACTTCTTCAGAAAATCTTGAAAGTCAGCTGGTAAGTCACGAGGGATGGTCACAGGGTACTCTCCACATTCTTGTCCTTGGCTGAGGAAGAGGAGCAGAAGGCCAAGACACCAAACATCCCCTTTCTTGCCCGTTTTGTAAGGTAGGGCACTGTCGCTAAAACTCACTCGGCTTTGTTCAAACACGTCCTCCTTGCAAATGTCTGCCAGGCGCTTAGAAATGCTGTAGTCCGTAATCTTGACATTGCCCTCTGCATCCACCAGGACATTCGATGCCCGCAGAACCTTGTGCACCACGTCATTGCTGTGCAAATACTCGAGGCCTGACAAGAGCTGAGCTGCGTACCTGCGGAGCTGATGCACGGGGACGGGGCCTGAGTGGCTCAGGTGTGCAGCGAGGGAGACCCCATTGATGTGCTCCAGTAAGATGTCCACTACGATGGAGTCATCTTGCTCTTTCAGATTCATTGCAAAGTAGCGTACTACATTTGGATGGCTCAATTTCACCAGTGAGCTGAATTCCGTTTCTGCCCCCTGAATCTGATAAGGAAAAACACCACTAAGATAATATTGCATCGATCAGCATTAGCTGGTATTTCATTTCAATAGTAAAATATTTAATAGAAAGAAATAAAATATTTAATGGAAAATGTACTTTCAAAGGAGAAGGAATACGTTCTGAACGATATCCTCTCCTAAATTACAAGGCCAACCTAATGGTTCATAAAGATGAAAGCAATTTAATTAATTCTCCACTTCCGTGATCTCAAAATCTAGCGTACAAATACTATAAAATTGATGAACAGCTTTTTTTTTTTTTTTTTTAAGATTTTATGGACTCATGACCTCAGCTGAAGGCAGATGCTTAACCAACTGAGCCACCCATGCGTCCCCAAATTAATCACTTTTCTCTATTTTTTTAGGTAGGCTCCATGCCCAGCGTGGAGCCCAATATGGGGCTTGAACTCAAGACCCTGAAATCAAGATGTGAGATTAAGAGTCAGACACTTGGGGGCGCCTGGGTGGCACAGCGGTTAAGCGTCTGCCTTCGGCTCAGGGCGTGATCCCGGCGTTCCGGGATCGAGCCCCACATCAGGCTCCTCCGCTGTGAGCCTGCTTCTTCCTCTCCCACTCCCCCTGCTTGTGTTCCCTCTCTCGCTGGCTGTCTCTATCTCTGTCGAATGAATAAATAAAATCTTAAAAAAAAAAAAAAGAGTCGGACACTTAACCCACTGAGCCACCCAGGTGCCCAGGTGAACAGCTTTTAAAAGCAATTTCTTTTGCCTAAGAGAAGGAAAAAAAAAAAAAGGAAAGAAAGAAACAAACATTAATTTGTAAGAAAACCTGTCCTGATTGGGATGCCTGGCTGGCTCACTCTGCACAGCGTGCGACTCTTGATTTTGGGATTGTGGGTTCAAGCTCCACGTTGGGTACAGAGATTATTTAAAAATAATAAAAAAGTAAAAAAAAAAACAAAAACAAAAACCCCTTTCCTGATTATAAAGCATCAACGTCAACCTTTTTAATAAGTATTAACACAAAAGAAAAATCCCCCACAAATTACCTATATGGTCAGTACCCAAAGGCAACCATTAAGATTTCAGTGTATTTGCTTCCAGTTTTTCTATAATAAATACACATTTCTAAACACAATGCTTTCCTACTGTTTGGAACCTCTTCATGATGTTAACTGTGCAATATGCAATGTTAAATGTTCTCCTTAAACTCAGAATTATAAATTAACATAAAAATGATCAGTCCCCTAAAATTCAGTTTTGATGCAAAGATTTCAAAAGATTGCAGAAAGCAGGAGAATGAAGTACTCTTTAGCCCCAGCTGGGGACAGCTATTAATGCCAAAAGACAGGCAGAGAAAGGAGGTACAGACAACAAAGTCTGACCGTGTTTTGTGAGTGTTGTGAAAGGGGTAGCAAGGGGCTGAGAAAACTCTGGAAAGGGGGCAGGTCCCCCAGCATCCCCTCTGGTTAAACAGATCTCATACCATTCTGGGCCATCTTTGCTAGCCAATCAAATGCACAGCTCTTTTGTTCTGTCATCTCGCCAAGTTCGAGGTGGGGCCTCTGCTCAGGGGCCACCTCGGATGCCCACCTGCTTTTTGCACTTATCAATCTTCTCCTTCTCTTGACTGGTAAGGAACGGACCCATTTTTTTCTGCCACCGAAGGACCCACTCATGCAACAAGACAAAGTTTCCAGTGGCCGTTTCCAGAGCATTGTAAACTAATTTTCCAAGCTGCTCATCACTGCCTGCACATTGAAAGAAAACATGATGAAATCTCACTGGTCTATTTCCTGCGGGGGTAAAGAAAGAGGGGCTGTATCTTCATGCATTCATTCAATAGTGGATACCATATGCCAACTATAAAAAATAATGACTTCGTGTAATACATGCTCATTTGTGACCAAATTTGTAAGATTTAACAACATATTCTGAACCCTTAAACATTAACTTTTATAAAAGGACAGTAATCAACCATGAGATTTTAGTCTCAGATCAGCGTTTTCGTCTACTAGCCATTATTCACAATGTGCCTTTCATAACCGGTTCACTCCTGATCACCATACCTCCCCTCATGGACCTAAATACCAACTAATGTGATGGAAGGAATTTGGAGATGGGACACTCCATCAAGATTATTCCATCAACATAGATCAGAATTAAAAACAAGTTTTAATAATTTGGAAATTTGACTACACCAGTGATCTTCTTACTACAAAATCTGAGTATGTTCAGCAAATAGAAACTGGCCAATGGTTTTGGGTGAAGAAACCAGAAATGACCGTTTAAATTTGAAGCTAGAAAGGCAGACATATTTATTTAGCGATAGGCATATGGGCTTACAGTTTCCACTTGTACCTGGGAGAGCGAAATTCCTGCAACACCAATTTTTCATGAAAGACATGACAGAAAATGACCAAAAAACTGGAATGGAGAAAAGTATCACCCAAAATATTACCATTTTATTTCTCTTCCAGATCCCTCTCTTTTATTCTAATTTGCCAAATCATCGCCTATATAACAGGGTTTCTCACCCTTGACACTTTGACAATCTAGGCTAAAATCTTTTGCTGAAAAGGGCTGTCTTGTGCACTGTAGCGTTTAACAGCACCCCCGGTCTACCCCTAGGTGCCAGGAGCACCCCTACCCGAGTCTGAACCATCAGAAATATGTCCGGACATCCACAAACGTCCCCCAGGGGACAAAACTGCCCCCAATGGAGAACCACCATGATACAGTATTTTGTCTGTTTCTCTTAGTATATAAGTAATAATTTTCCATGATGCTACATTGTCTTCATAATGAAAAAATGTTCTAAAGAAATAATGGTATTTTTTTCTGTTTAAAAATGAAACATAACCTGTATTTGTAAGACAGAGTGGTCTCAGCAAAAACATGTTGGAGAAATGTGGCTGCACTAGCTCACTCAGACTTTTTAACTGAGCAGCAGTTTCTAACCTCATAGAAATGCTGGCAATTTAAGACATTTTAATTAAAATGATCTCTTATGCTAGTTAAGAATAATTCCTGACATTCTTAGCCTAAGGGGAAAAAACCTTGATGGGTGAAAATGTGTCAACCAAAGCAAGCAACCTGTGGAATGTGGGGTCTAAGCAGGACACATGGGGAGACACATGGTTTTTATGTTTACGGGATGGAATGTGATGTTATTTACAGAAAGTCTAAATGCGTGCATTATACTGTACGATGTCTTGCAATATATGTCTCCTTAATGGGAACCCGGTGGGTATCTCCTAACTGCTGATGGGGAGGTTTCTTTTTGTACTGTCATTTTGTTATCACCACCCACCTCTTGTCACTTTCTCGTGATGGGGGTAATAAAAGGGACAAAAGAACACACTGCGATGAGACTAAAGGAAATATGTTACCAGAAGATTTCTGAGACTCTATTATGCGCTAACAATCATGTGGACAGCTGGTCTCTGTTAAGTGCTTTATCATCAGCTTTCTCTGCTTCTAACAGGCTTAAGTTGAAAAACAAATGCTAATTAGTTCATCTTTTATAAAAACATTTCATAGAAAATCAGGACATTTTAAAAATGAGACGTGTTGTGAGAAAGCAAAATGAGTAATTTACTTGACGGCTTTATTAAAAAAATGTTCCGATTGCAAATGTGTCCCCTAATGAGGGTATTACTAGGGTAAATCGGTCTAATGCGTGCCAGTGGGAGAAGAGACTGAGCGAAGGTAACAGCCGCTGGATTAATTCGCCTTCCTGCTTTCCCTACATTACTGAAAGTAGTGAGTTTTATGTTGCCAGTTCGGGAGTCTGAAACGCCTCTGAGTCAAGGACAGTCTCAGGTCCAAGGTCGTGAGCCTGCTTAAATGGCTGCTTTGTCTGAATACGGCACTCTGTGTACACATGGTCCGCTTCCCGTCAGCCAAGGTTAAGTATCCAGTTCACAGACTATTAAGATACTCGGTTTCTTCTCCCTCTTATCTGCTGCCTGCTCCCTGGCAACGCCCCTGCTAATTTTTATCTCCTTAAAGGGGATGGGAAAAAGACACCAAAAGAAAGTAAATTCAATTTAGATAATTTGGCTGTTAGCTTTAGTAAGAATATTCATGGGACTGAAAATTAATTTGTCAAATTCACTACATGCAAGTGTTCCCTACACCAAGTAACAGCTGTATCTGTACGGCTGATAAAAGATGTACACTTAGGGCAAACAAGGTAGATAATGAAAACTCGATTTTAACATAAACAGTTCAAATCACAAACTGCTAAACCAGCTTTACCCCAAATAGCCGAGAGTAGACAAAGTTGCTGAATGAGACATATAGAAAATAAAGTGCTTTTCCTTTCAGGAATGCCAAGCAGGAAAATGTTATTCAGATGGATATCAACTTAAAAAAACTAGACTTGGTCATTACTTTATCAGCAATAGCTGTGCATGATGCAAAATTACTGATTCCTATTTCGATCAAAAAGCTTGACGAATTATAATGACACATTTTAAATGATCTTTAAGCTAACAGTATTTCCAAGAGCTTAGGTTTTTATTTCCATCGTACAGAAGGGGAAACCTGAGTGCTTTCTCATCCTGGTTACTAGGTAACCGGAACCAGAATGACTTACGACTTAATAGTCTCCCCTGCGTCAGACGATGCAGTGTCCGTTCCACCCCATTCCTTCATGATTAACTTTTGTTGTTAGAATAATTTAAGTCAATTTAGCTAGTTCACTCACCAATGCATTTCCCTTTGTAAACCATGAGCTGATCAGGACTTCCCATAGAGAAATACAGGACTTCGCAAGAGCCAGGAGAATCTTCGCTACTACATATAGAATACTGACGTTCTCGCCTTAAAAACAAATTTGGACAATGTTTGGTTTTTTTTTTTTTTTTCAGCGTAAGATTAACACAGGAAATTCTTGCCCCTCCATTTTCTCCCATTTACTAGCCCATTCACCATCTAGCATCTGTCTCTACTAGGAATTGAGCTGAAGTGATAATGGGATTGTTAGCACCCCACTCCATTGAGGTCTTCTCCACATGAACTCTACAAACCCCTAACTCTGTAGCTGTGCTGTCCAACAGGGGAGCCACTAGCCATGTGTGGCTATTTAGATTTAATTAAAACGAAATGAAAAGTTCAGGGACGCCTGGGTGGCTCAGTTGGTTAAGCATCTGCCTTCAGCTCAGGGCATGATTCCAGGGTCCTGGGGTCGAGTCCCACATCGGGCTCCTTGCTCAGGAGGGAGCCTGCTTCTCCCTCTGCCTATTGTTCCCCCTGCTTGTGCGCTCTTGTTCGCTCGCTCTCCCTCTCTTGCTGTCTCTCTGGCAAATAAATAAAATCTTTTTTAAAAATAAAAGAAATTACAAGTTCAGTTCTTCAACAGCAGTACCCAATTTTAGTACTCAAGAGCCACAAGTGACTAGTGGCTACCCTACTGGACAGCACCGATAGGGAGTATTTCCATCAGCACGGAAGTTCCACAGCAGTGACCTAGCTCATTCCCACAGTGGTCCCACATCTCGGCATTCCCACGTACCTGCACTTCTGGAGAAAGCTGCAAATGGGGGTCTGGAGCACTACAAATTCCTAGTCTCCAGTTGGGCCCCCAACCATCGCATGCTCTCATTGTCTTGCTTGTCTTTGGTTGATACGCTCTGTCGTTCTCCTTTATGACTTCTCCACAATACTCAAAGCCCACCCTGTCCTCCCCTCTTCCCCATTTTCTGCTTTTTTCCTAGGGAAGAAGCAATAGCTGGGAAGCTAGATGATAATGCAAAAATAATCAGGGAATTATGAATATAAATACAATATAAATGAATAAATTGGTAGAGGTTGCAGGGAAGAGGCAAAGGAGAGAGCTTCTGACAGTCAGGATTGGACACCTGTATGAGATGTTTCGATGAGGCACGGGGACAGATCTCTAGTAAGCAGCCCCCTCACTCTAAGCATGATCTTGCCTTCTACTTTCTCTGAGACCATGAAGCAGCGGACAGTGAAGCGCACACTTTCTATCACTCTACCGTCCATGTTTCTTGGCATCTGCACCATTCTTTCTTTTGCTCAGACTCTGATGGACAGCGATCCTGTCCTCAGTTCCATTCCCTACAGTCTCCTCTGACATCCTGGTCCATCAGGTAGGCCCTGTCTCCTGTATGTTCAGTCTGACCCTCCATCTAGGCTCCAGCCCCTCAGACTACAGCTCTCTTCCACTCCCCTTCCTCAATCCTGTGCTCCCACCCCCTCTTATTTTCGTTTTCAAACTTCCTTGCTTGCTGTCTCTACTTGTGAGCCTTCTCTTGACTCCTCGTGCTACTGCAATGTCAATAAAACCACCATCACCCTCCTACCCACTCTCAGTCTGGTTTTCCCCTTGGTTCTTTTGGTCTGGTTGGTGGCACAGTCATCCATTCTGTCTCCAGTCAGAAACATGGGAGCCTCCCTGAGCAACTAGACCTCCTACCTGTAGCTGATCCCCGCGTACCACCCTCTCCTCTCCAATTCCCTGTCCCCTTCAGGTCACCACCAACTTTCTCCTGGACACATGCAATACCATTATTAACTAAGCTCTCCACCTCCAGCCCTACGTGTCTTCCTCTACCTCAAACCCCTCCCACACTGCTCACAAGACCTACTATGATGTAAGTTTCTCGTATCACACATGTGTCTCTATATTTGAAACACCAGGGAATGACTATGATATACTGTAGTTCTGTTGAAACTTCTAAAGTTCTTTGTGAAACCAAGGGCGTACTAAAATTTATGGAGAGAAACATAAAAGCAAAGGTTTAAAATGACATGGAGGCTTAGTAACATAGACTATCCAGAAGCATCTCTATATCCACTCCAAAAGATGGTGCTAATAGGCATTTTAGCCTATGTCATCTTTACGTTGTTTATAGCGTGTCAATGCTTGGTTTAATGGTGTTTTAAGAGTATTGATCATCGTATCATGACTGTTAATTACAAACACAATGAGAATGTTAAGAGTTTTGGTATGAAAAGATGTATCATTGGGACTGAAATAAAAATTGAGAGAATTTTAAAAGTCAAAGTGTCAAGAAAACAACCAATGTGGTACAAACAGGATAGAATGTTTCATAGCAGTAATCACTCTGAAGGATAAAAAGTAAGTCTCAGAGTTTGAGGAGAAGGTTAAAGAGACAGAATCCAATGTCATCGACGTTTCCTGTTTTCACCCAAGAAATGTATATATATTGGGTGCTCATCATATCTATTTTGGACTCATCCAGAATTGAGTTTAGAACAAGCTTTAGGAATCTAATTCATTCATGAGTAAAACAGCTTCCGACCTCCATCAGAAATAGCCATCCCACGGGCGCCTGGGTGGCTCAGTCGGTTAAGCGTCTGCCTTCAGCTCAGGTCACGATCCCAGGGTCCTGGGATCGAGCCCCCACATCGGGCTCCTTACTCATCGAGGAGCCTGCTTCTCCCTCTGCCTGCCACTCCCCCTGCTTGTGCACTCTGACAAATAAATAAATCTTAAAAAAAAAAAAAAAAGGTTCTCTTGCTCTCCTCTCTCTGTCCCTACCCAACTCTCTTAAAAAACAAAAGAAAAAAAGAAATAGCCATCCCAGTGCAAACAAATGGAATTTAGCAGCAGTAACTCTGGTCTCATTGTCAAGGGTCTATTCTTGATTACGGAATGTTCACAGGCGGTTGTGGTATCATTAGGAACATCACCCATGCTATCGGTTCTTCCAAGTAGCTGTGGCAGTACGCAAAGATAAAGGGTGTTTTAAACGGAACTGCCGAATATTATTACTTTTTAAATTTTATTTATTTATTTTAGAGAGAGAGAATGCAAGCAGCAGAGGAGCAGAGGGAGAGGGAGATAGTCTCCAGCAGACTCCTTGCTGAGTGCAGAGCCCAACGTGGGGCTCGATCCTAGGACCCTGAGATCATGACCTGAGGCAAAACCAATAGTCAGACACTTAACCCACCGCGCCACCCAGGTGATTGTTTTTAAAAACCAAGTAGCAAGAAGAGAAGTGGCAATCTGTCAAAGGCAGACTTGAGAATTGGGCTCCCATCCAAAAGGCTGCTCTGCCAACAAGACCAACGGTGTAATGACTCGGATGGGCTAGAAAAGGGAGAATCTCACCTGAGACTTACAGGGGATAGGACGGTCTCAGGTTCCTGCCTAATTCAGAAAACTCTAGCTCTTCATACCTTAGTTTGAAACTCACGGCAGCTCTGAGGACAGAAGTTAGTAAGAATCCCCGACATTGTTTAAGTTGAGGTGAACTAGTTTAAGGCCTTCATGGAGCCAAGTAGAGGAACACTGATCAAGGGAGCATCACAAGTCTGGAAAGATGTAGCAAGGATCCCCTCCTCTCCTACCCACATCCTTTATATACTTCAGTGGTTCCCTAACTTTTGGGGGAAGTAGAAGGAATCCCATGTCTTATACACTTCATAATCTGTTTTCTGTGAGGATGACCAGCCAGCAGTTACCGTACCTGGTTTTAGGATCAGGAAAACAAGCTAGGAGATGAGCCAGTGTTGTTTTACGGTGGAGACACGTGACGTAGCCTAGACTCTGGGCTACACCTTAGTAACCTGCAAAGAAGCCAGTCGCAAATCTGTGGGAAATAATTCTCTTCCATGAACTACTTAGAGAGACTCTTTCTTTTTTCCTGGCTTCTCTTAAAAAGTCCAGAGTACCCGTTTATGAGGTATAATATCCCCGGGAAGAAGGCAGGGATTGGGGAGGACTGTGTCCGTCCTTCACAAAAGGCAATCTGACACTGACCTGTAGACTTGGAAATGCTTAGTTTTATGCTATTTGATTTTTTTTTTTTTTAAGTCAATCCTTCAAGGGGAAAAAAAGACAACTTGAAGGACACAGAAAGTGAAGTTCTTCCACAAAAGAAATGACTCATCAGTGAAAAGCTGGGCCAAGAAGCCAGGTCCTTGGGGTGCCAGGTTGGCTCAATCGGGGGAGTGTGCGACTCTCTGTCTTGGGATTATGAGCTCGAGCCGCATGCTGCGTGTAGAGATTGCTTAAAACTAAAATCTTACTAGAAATAAAAAAAAAGAGGCGAGGCCCTTGACTATCAAGGCTTTAAGTTCTTTCTACTAGAATAGTGAGTGGTTTTCTCTTCTCTCCTTTGTTTTAAACCACAGAAACCTTTTGTTACCAGGTTTTTATATAACCCGCAGGAAAAAAAAAGCAGAGTTGTTCTGGCTAAAGAGGCTGCAGACTCTAAAAGTGCCGTAAGGACAGTATCCACCCTCCTTCCAATGGTCTCTCCTTCTTCCCTCCCTTCATCAGCTATTTAGCGAGCACCTGCTATGTGCCTGCCAGGCCCTGTTCCAGGCCCAGAGGAAAATACAGATGAGGCCCTTGCTCTTGTGAACTCAGGCTCTCATGAAAGGAGAAAGACACTGAAACAGCTAACGACAGAAGATGTTCAGCTAGTGGTAAGTGCTATGGAGCAAAGTAAACCAGCACCGCAGAACAAGTGCCTAAGCAGGGAAGGGGGTGTCTGAGGTCACATCTGAGGGGAGAACTGACGGGTAAAAGGGAGCCGGCCACGCTGACTGCCAGCAGGACAGCATTCCAGGCAGCGATGGGAAGGAGCCTGGCGTGCTCCAAGGATGAGAGACGAATGTGACTGCAATGCATTGAGGGTGAGGACGAGGACAGAGCGGGACGGAGCGAGACGTGAAAACCACTCCTCCACTGCTGTTTCCGTGCTGTCCACTCTCCGCTTGTAGCCAGCAAGAACTTCCTGCACCGTGAATCCGATGAGATCTTACTCCTATGTAAAACCCCCCAAAGCTTCTCATTACCCTTGAACTCCTGACCTGGCAACAAAGCCCTCTGGGACCGACCCCAGCCTGCCCCCCCCACTCCTTCTAGCCACACTGTTCTGCTGTTTGACGAGCTTTGTGCATGACAAGCCCAGGCCAGCCTCCAGTCTTCCGTGCCAGCCGCCCTCCAGCTCTGGCGGGCTCCTTCTCATCATCCAGCTCTGGCACCCGCCCCCCAACCTAGAACCACTCTCCTTTAGTCACTCGAGATGCAATCGTGTACTCTTTCCTCCAAACTCCCGCTCTAAAGGAGCCATCCAGCTTTTCCTCAATGTGGCCTATTCTAAATCTCTATAGAGCACTAATCACTACCTGACATTTTCCCGTTTGCTTGTGGACAGTCTCCTCCAACCAGAATATAAGCTCCATGAAGCCTGAGTCCTTCTCGATCTTGTTTACAGAATGCCCAGGATTCAGAACAGTGTCTGGCGTTTAGTAGGGGCTCATTACCTATTTGAATGAATGGACGAACATGGTTCTAGATGTTATTGCTTTTAGTCATAGCCAATTCAAATACTGCCCTGCCGACAATATTGACGACGAGGTCATCTCTACCAGCTCTACGAAATGTATCCACTAATTGACAGAATAAAATGGAACACTCTGCTTACTTCCTTTGCCTTTCCAACCGCAAGAGACCAATGAATAGCAAAGAAGAACAATCAAGAGTTTATCACGAACCACTTGGTTTATCAAGGGCTTTCTATTTCTTAACCAAAAAAGCAACTAAACTAAACTTTAAAGAAAGATTCGTCCTTCCCTACTCAGTAGCCAACATAGCGCCAGAGTGCTATGCAGGTATGTGCAACAATTTTGGCAAATAATAGATGAAAACTATCTCTTTTCATGTTCCTTCTTGGATGCTCATGGAATATTGTCCTATCTAAGACATACACATGTTATTTCACAAGCATTATATGAAAAGTTGTTTTACCGATGTCAGGGGGAGAGATTTTCCAATCCTCTCTTGAATAAACTTGCTAATGATCTTTAATTTCAAAAGCAAGTCGAATCTCAGACCCACTAACAGCCACAAAAATGGAAATGTTTAAACTAAAATAAAATTACTTTTTATATCGCAGACTTTTTCATAGCATTGATTTCTGTTTCTCACACAACAGGAATTTGTCAAATACTTCCTAGTGAATTACTCTGACAGCTTCAAACTATGCTGCCTACCGGAAGCCCAGTTGCAAAAATACTCTAAACTGGTGTAAGGAGTTGTAACCTTAAAATGGAACGGACACCAGAAACAGTACCCAAGAAAACAGTTAGTCCACCTTAACGGCAGGGGGTTAAACAACACCAAAATCACTTCTAAGGCGATTTTTTTCAAGTAGATAATTAGCAAAAAAATAATGAAGTAGATAATTAGGGAAAGAACTGAAAGGGTTCTTTCTTACAAAAAAACTATAACCTGAAAGTTAAGTCTTTTGTTGGTACCTAAAATGTTTCTTTTTACTGAAGAAAAGTGTTAGTTTTATTTTATTTTTTATTTTTTTAAAGATTTTATTTATTTATTTGACAGAGATAGAGACAGCCAGCGAGAGAGGGAACACAAGCAGGGGGAGTGGGAGAGGAAGAAGCAGGCTCATAGCAGAGGAGACCCCATAACGCCGGGATCACGCCCTGAGCCAAAGGCAGACGCTTAACCGCTGTGCCACCCAGGCGCCCCGAAAAGTGTTAGTTTTAAATGCTGCTTCGATTCTCACAAGAGATAAACACATAAAGAAACTTATAATAAGTACACTACTTTAATCACCCACCCAATGGTAAATGGATTCTGCACTAAAATTCCCTCCTGTCCACAGGGGGTTACGACAAATAGAGAAGCTTTATTCTTTAGTAGGAAAGGATGTGGAGGGAGAGGTAGTCTCTTTCATGTGATCTCTGGTGACAGGGAACGGCCCCGAATACACCTGTGACAATGGGGAAGCCCGGTGTCCTCAGCAGTTAACAGAGAGGGGCACCCTGGCAGCCAACTGGGGTTTCTGTTCTCATGTAAAGGATCTTCTGCACCTGTGCCCATTTTGAAATATCTGTGATGGGACCTAGAGAGTTACAGACTGAAAACACATACAGCGCAAAATTTCACTGGATGATGATTCCGATAGAAGAAAATTTTAAAAATCAGTGAAAAGTTAGATCATTAAAAGTAAGATAGAACTACATTGGAGGCAAGACTGTGAAGTGTTATGGGCCATTGTGAAGAGGAATGAGCTATAAAACTAGTTTAATTGAAGATACTTAGGGGCATCTGGGTGGCTCAGTCAGTTAAGTGTCTGCCTTTGCCTCAGGTCATGATTCCAGGGTCCTGGGATCAAATCCCAAATTGGGCTCCTTGCTCAGCAGGGAGCCTGCTTCTTCCTCTGCCCTGCTGCTCCCCCTGCTTGTACTCTCTCTGACAAATAAATAAATAAAATCTAAAAGATAAATAGATAAATTAATTACATTAACTACTGGGACTACCTCAAAAATAAAAAGCTTCTGCATAGCAAAGGAAACAATCAGCAAAACAAAATAAAAGGCAACTTAATGGGAGAAGAGACTTAAAAATGACATATCCAATAAAGGGTTAGTATCCAAAATATATAAAGAACTTCTACAACTCAATACCCAAAAAAAGATTAATCCAATTAAAAACTGGGGACAAGACATGAACAGACATTTCTCCAAAGACACACAGATGGCCAAGAGACACATGAAAAGACACTCAAAATCACATATCATCAAGGAAATGCAAATCAAAACCACAAGAGGTATCACCTCACACCTGTGAGAATGGTTAAAATCAGCAACACAGGAAACAAGTGTTGCCAAGGATGTGGAGAAAAAGGAACCCAGGTGCACTGTTGGTGGGAGTGCAACCTGGTGCAGCCCCTGTGGAAAACAGAATGGAGCTTCCTTAAAAAGGTAAAACAGGGGCGCCTGGGTGGCAAAGCGGTTAAGCATCTGCCTTCGGCTCAGGGCGTGATCCCGGCGTTATGGGATCGAGCCCCACATCAGGCTCTTCCGCTATGAGCCTGCTTCTTCCTCTCCCACTCCCCCTGCTTGTGTTCCCTCTCTCGCTGGCTGTCTCTATCTCTGTCAAATAAATAAAATCTTAAAAAAAAAAAAAAGTTAAAAACAGAACTACCCTATGATCCAGCAATCACACTACTGGGTATTTGCCCAAAGAATACAAGACACTAATTTAAAGGGACACATGCACCCCTATGTTTATAGCAGCATTATTTACAACAGCCAAGGTATGGAAGCAGCCCAAGTGTCCATCGACTGATGAATGGATAAAGAAAACGTAATATATATACACAGTGGAAAATTACTCATAAAAAAGAATGAAATCCTGTCCTTTCCCACAACATGGATGGAGCTAGAGAATATAATGTTTAGTGAAATAAGTCAGAGTAAAACGTAAACCACAGGATTTCACTCATATGTGGAATTTAAGAAACAGAACAAATAAGCAAAGGGAAAAAAGTAAGAGACTAATCAAGAAAAGGAATCTTAGCTACAGAGAACAAACTGGTGGTTACCAGAGGGGAGGTGGGTGGGGGGATGGGTGAATAGTTGATAGGAATTAAGGAGTGCTCCTGTGATGAGCACCAGGTGTTGTCTGGAAGTGTTGAATCACTATATTGTACACCTGAAACTAATATAACACCGTATGTTAACGAACTGGAATTAAAATAAAAACTTAAAATTAAAAAAAAAAGATACTTGGAATGAGAACAAATGAAAATTTTTTTATATTGCTAATACATTAAGATTTATAAGCTTTGGAAAAGTCACTAAATCTATTCCCTGAAAATTCCATCACATGTCACAAGCTGTTTTATCTCTTCTGCAACCTTCGCCCTTCCAAACAATCAGAAATCCCACGGACTTACCTGGACCTTCCAGAGGAGTTGGTCCGATGTTTACCATTTCCCACAAAGTCGGGAGAGCCTCCGTGTAGAACGGCAGCTGGTCTGTGTCCTCCTAGGTCTTTCCTAGAGTTTTGATCTTGGTTTGACAAACTAGCAATTTCCAAACGCTCCTAGAAGAAAGAAAAGTAAAACCTACTTTAGGTACAAGTCATAAATCGGAGACAATCATGGTTCCTAATCATTAACTCAGTAGAGTGCAAATATTATTTAAGCTGATGATAAACTTAAACTTTTAAAAATTTAACGTTCAGATATGTACTCCTTCAAGAACTGAAGAACAGGTTACGGTATGAAGAGAATGTGAATTTTATTATTTTTTTATTTTATTTTTTAAAGATTTTATTTATTAATTTGACAGAGAGAGACAGCCAGCAAGAGAGGGAACACAAGCAGGGGGAGTGGGAGAGGAAGAAGCAGGCTCCTAGCGGAGGAGCCTGATGTGGGGCTCGAACCCAGAATGCTGGGATCACGCCCTGAGCCGAAGGCAGACGCCTAACGACTGCGCCACCCAGGCGCCCCGAGAATGTGAATTTTATAAGTGAAAATGCTTAGAATCTTACAAGATCGGTAAACAGTCGGGGAGAAGAGCAAGAGGGGGTGAACAGAGGGAGGAGGCATTGAAAGAGGGAGCAGATGGCTGGCAGGCAGGTGAGATCCGAGTAAGACAGAGCTGGTGGAAACAGTCACATCCCCTTACATTTGTGCATGGCTCTGTACTTTCACAGAGGGCAGGACATTAATCTGTGGGAGTAACTACATGAGAGGGAAGGGAGGCAGCATCATTTTAAGACACATTTAGTGTTACCTGTCAAGGTCGCAGAACGGGCAGTGAAAACACCGAAGCTTTAAGCCAGGTGCTGCTTACTCATACATCAGGGCCTCCTCCCACCCCCCCTCAGAGCTGCCCTTGAGTTACATGCCATAATTCTACAAAAGAGAACGAGTCAGATTTTCTCTGGATTTCTCCAAACACGTGTAACTGGTGTTTCAACCGAGCTGGACTCTGGAAAAATACAGAAAAAAGGACTTTATCCTTTCCCACCACTGCTTTTTAAACCTGCCCTGTTGGATCCTTCTTTTCCATCACTGAATGAAATCTCCAGCACATCCGTATAATTTCCATTCACTCTTCAGTTGAACAAACAGCTGTCTTTTCCAAGTACATACTAAGAATTCCAGGCTGGGTTAATTATCAAAGCTTCCAACTCTGCTCTCCCTTGACTCATTTGACATATTATTATCATTCCATCAGCCTGTGTCCTCTACACATACAACTCTACATTTTGCTTCCTCTTTGGGGAATCTGAAATACACAATGAATGATGTTTGGGGCACATGTTTACTGCTTCATTTCCAGCTTTACTACGGATAGTACCACAGGAGAGGAAAACATCACTGACGGAAAGAAAAACATTTTATGTTTCGCAAAATGTAGACTATTGGGGTGTGGTGCGATTCAAAGAGTACCTGCTTGGCCATTTCTTTTCTTTTTCTCTCTTCTTTTATCTCTTCTTTTCTTCTCTGAATCTCATGAAGGATTTCACGTTGCTGAAATAAATCAATACTACATCAAATGCCGATCTCGGAAACCCAGACAACATATAAATTCGACAATCACGAAAAACCTTTTCCATTTTTTTGTTTAGGGTTTTACTGACCCATTTATTTCAGAGAGAGACAGAAAGGGGGGGCAGAGGAACAGAGGAGAGAGGGACAAGCACACTCTGTGGCGAACGCGGATCCCGAAGCAGGATTCCATCTCACAACCCTGAGATCACGACCTGAGCCGCAATCAAGCGACAAGACACCCAACCCACTGAGCCACCCAGGTGCCCCCCAAAACATCTTTTGCATTTCCACGATTCAAGCCCTCCCTTCCTAAGAGGCCTGATGACACAGAACCTTACAACAAACTGTAGTGATGTCGGTTTCATCGGGTCTAACGCACTCGTTAGTTGCTCCCGTTTAGTAAGGTCTCCAGACTGCGTGGGGAGGGGCGCTGACGCCCCACTCTTCATGCTTCCGTGTGGAGAGACTTTCACTACAGCAGCACCCCCACCTTGACCTACCCCTCCTCCTCGACGTCTGCCTGTCTGTGGCGGACAAGCTCTGGTGTCTGCTCTCCACCACAGTGTGGGGCCACCTTGGTGGAGGTGGGCTGAGCCGTCCCCAGTGCTTGGACCTGGGGTGGCACTGCTCCGGCACCATCCCCACGTGCCACAGACCTTCGGCTATATGCTCTCGTTTTCTCAGTATGAAAGTACTATTCTGATTTGCATCCATTTGACTCACATATCTATTGCTCAAGTGGGACTCAAAAATAGTGGGGTTTTGTTGTTTGTTTTTTACGAGTCTCCTAAAATTCCAGGTTGTAGGTATCAAAACCATTAAGAGACTCACCAAAAACTGTATTAGCAGTAATACGAAATGAAAAAAATACCCAGAATTTACAGGTAAACAGAATACCAAAACGGACTGCTAGCTAAATATTCACTATCTAATAAAGACAGGCCTTCCTGAAAATGATGAAAATGAGGAACTTTAAATTCTAAAGGATAACTAGACTACATAATTAACCAGGAGATGAGAAGTCACACATGAATGGTGGCCACAAAGAGACAGGTATTAACATGCGCACAGGATGAACAAAATGAAAGGGAAGAAAAAAAAAAAAAAAAAGAACCAAGAGCAAGAAGCTAAGAAAAGCAGAATAACAACACCTTGGAAGTAACTGTAAGAAACAGTAACATCTACGGGAAGAAAACCAGAAAGCCTCACCAAGAGATAAGAGTAAGCAGACAAACGTTCCTGCACAGGGAGTCTGAATATTGCCAAGCGGTCAATTCTTCCTAAATGAATGTGTGAGTCTAGCACAGAGAGTTTGATCTGATTCTGAGAGAGCGGTCCTGCAGTTCATCTGTAAGAATAAATGGTGAGAACGGCGGAGGGAGAAAGAAAAACCTAATGGAAGGTGACGGGCAGGGGACTTGGCTTTTCAGATGTTAAAACAGCATAAAAGATATAATGATTCAGAGTGTGTAGGGACTCAAGAAGAAAAGATGAATTGAACAAAATGGGTAATTCACAAATAGAGCTTCATATAAATATATGAACATATTAACTACATATATATGTGTGTACGGTTAAAATACACCTTAAAGGAAGTATTATAAATCAACTAAGAAAAAAATGATTATTTACTGTGTTAGGAAATGTCTGGGAAAAAACAAAACACGTCAGATGCTCATTTTTACAACCCACCCCTAAAAAAGTTCTAGGTAAGTTGATTAAAAGAATAAACTAAGTTAAAAATCAAGAAGGAAACGGGGGGAACAAAAGGAACCTTGGATACATACATTATCTTTGATTAAAGGATTTAAAATATATAACACAGGAGTGTACATTCTTGTGCAAACACACTGAAGAAAAAATACAAACAGTTGGGGCATATAAAAAAAGTTCAATCCCTGGCTTTGGCTACTCATTTGGACAGTAGATACCTGCCCCCAGAGGGAAGAAAACAGCCTGGAAGCTCAGTGAATTCCTGCACAGCTTTACAAGCTCAAAAGACCACAAGAAGTTTGGTTAAACGAACGTTTTTTTCTTCTTTTCTTTAAAGACCTGGATTAGACTGAAGGTTCTAGGAGCAGGGCTGGTATTTGTGGGGAGGAAACCACTCATCGTATTTCTCAGTTACTCTTTGGGCCTCCTCTCCCATGGATCTCCACTGCCTAAAGCAAATGCCGAGCAGAACTTGAAGATTGGCACGTAGGCACAGATAGGGTAAGAACCGGTCGAAGCTCGCGGTCTTCTGGGCCAAGCCGCCGGTAGTGACAAGGGTCTCACCTCCTGCTCCACCTTCTGCTTGGCCTCCAACAGCCTCCGCTGCTCCTCCTGAGCCCGCCTTTCCAGCATTTCTTCGTGGAAAGACTTGGGAGGGGGCTTGTTATGCTCGCTGAGAAATGACTGCACGTGGTCGGCCAGTTCAAATATCATCACCTACACATACAGAGGAAAGACAACCACAAATGGTCAAGGATGGGAAGACAGGGCCCACAGGAGACTACGGGAAAGCATGCAGGCAATCAGAGGCCCACTTCCACTGGTGATACTCACTTTGGTAAGACACGTTCTGAATTAGGTATCTGATGCCATCACAGCAGGAAAAAGCTTTTACAGGACTCACCTCATTGTGCTGCTATCAAGACAACTCACTCTCTAGATAAATAAAAAGCTTCCCTTTTCTTTTACAGGCCTATTCAACATTACTGGCATTGTCTGTATAGGAAATCTGATAAAATATTTTTCTGGACAAATATTTTCTGTACAAATAAATCTGATAAAATATTTAACACTGCATAAAAATAAAGTACTTTCCCAACTAGAAGACCTGTCTACAAAATGATAGCAAAAGAATCATTGCCAGCATGAGAACTTTCAACTGTCCGCACAGTGTCTTGAGGACATTCTTTGGGATACAGAGGCAAATACAGGCCTCACTAGCTCCCCGCTAGTAACAGGCCAGTGGAGGCTGATCAATACTAAGAAATCATTCCATTTTCACTTAGGGAAGCATTCATGGATACTACCAGAAGGAAAAATGCCCCCCTCTCAGACATTGTTTATGTGAACATAGGAGCCACTTTTTCATACCTGCAGGAGTCATAAATCATATCTGGGCTTGTAAACTCATATCACAAGGGTTTCTGGGACCCTACGCTGACCGACTGCCCCAACCCCAGAGAAGTCAAGAGTGCCAAACTCCTTCTACAGATGATGACCACCATTCTGAAATTTCTTTTTCCTCAATTACAGTAAAGCAGTTTAAAAATTCTTATTTCTAGGGGCCCCTGGGTGGCTCAGCCATTAAGCGTCTGCCTTCGGCTCAGGTCGTGATCCCAGGGTCCTGGGATCAAGCCCCGCATCGGGCTCCCTGCTTGGCGGGAAGCCTGCTTCTCCCTCTCACACTCCCCTTGCTTGTGTTCCCTCTCTCACTGTCTCTCTCTCAAATAAATAAATAAAATCTTTAAAAAAAAATTCTTATTTCTAAAGGGACTTACGAGGGTGACAATCAGTAATAAAGGTCACTATACACAAGAATATAAAGTTAGTTCACATGCTCATTCCACCTTTCTCTCAAGGAGTAAACGCAAAGACACCACAGCTATTATTGGGGGAAGTTAATGTATTTTTTGATGATAGCAGAAGCTGTGGCATTCACCAGATATACTCCACTTTACAGTTGACAAACACTAGTCTAGAGTCTACAAGGCAAGTTCTTCAAAGAGAAGCTCTTTTAAGAAAAGCTGGGGAAAGGAGGCCGTTTCTATCATGTCAAAGAGAAACCACTTCTATACCAGAAAGGAGATGCGAGCCAAGCAGTGGAGGGTTTTTCTTTTGCCAATTCATTTGAAGACTAGCATTTTCTGTACAAACACATCAGATACAATATATAAAACTAGATGAAAATAAGAAGTACTTTCCAAACTGGTTCTTGTCCCTCTCTCCCTGTGTTACCTCCTCTCAGCACTCTGTTCAAATGTGACCTCATCAGAAGCCTCTCCTGACTTCCTCATTTATAACAGCCACTCCACCATCACCTCACCATACGTATCTGTATTAGCCAGGGTTCTCCAGAGAAATAGAACCAATAGGATAGGGGGTGTGCGTGTGTGTGTGTGTGTGTGTGTGCGCGCGCACGTGCGTACTGCGAGAGACTGATTTTAAGGAATTGACTCATGCAGTTACAGAAGCTGGAGAGTCCAGAATCTGTGGGGTAGACCAGCAGGTCTGGTCTAGCAGCCGTCCTCTGGTAATTCCCCCTGCTTCCAGAAAAGCCAGTCTTTTTCAGTTAAAGCCCTCAACGATTGGATGAGGCCCACCCACATTATGGAGGATAATCTGCTTATCCCAAAGTCTACTGATTTAAATGTTAACCTCATCTAAAAAATACCTACAGAGAAACTTCTAGAGGGGTGCCTGGGAGGCTCAGTCGTTAAGCATCTACCTTCAGCTCAGGGCGTGATCCCAGGGTCCTAGGCTAGAGCCCCGCATTGGGCTCCCTGCTCTGCTGGGAGCCTGCTTCTTCCTCTCCCACTCCCCCTGCTTGTGTTCCCTCTCTCGCTGGCTGTCTCTCTGTCAAATAAATAAATAAAATCTTAAAAAAAAAAAACTGAACATGCAGCTTCCATATACCAGCAAGTGCACTCCCAGGAACTTACTCCAGAGAAACGAAAACTTACGTTCACATAAAAACCTATATATGAACGTTTACAACAGCTTTTTTTTTCCTTTTTTTTTTTTAAAGAGAGAACACGAGGGGGGGAGCAGAGGGAGAGAGAATCTTAAGCAGGATCCATGCTCAGCATGGGGTTTGATCTCACAACCCTGAGATGATAACCTGAGCCGAAATCAGGAGTCAGATGCTTAACTCACTGAGCCACCCACGTGCCCCCAACCCCTGATAGTAACAACTACTGATAATCCAGCAATCTGGATGAGTCTCTAGAGAATTATGCTGGGTGAAAAGAAAGCCAATCCCAAAGGTTACACAGAGTATGATTCCACTTACATAACATGCCTGAAGCTGAGTAAAGGGTACATGGGGTCTCTTAGTATTAGTTCTTAAAACTCATGAGAATCTGTAATTATCTCAAAATAAAAAGTGTAATTTAAAATAAAGAAAGGGCATCAAAAGCAAAAATAAACAAGTGGGACTACATCAAATTTTAGAACTTCTGCACAGCAAAGGAAACCATCCACAAAATGAAAAGGCAACCTATGGAATGGGAGAAAATATTTGCAAAACATGTTTCTGATAAAGAGCTAACATCCAAAATATATAAGGAGCGCATAGAACTTTAACAGCAAAAATCCCCAAATGGGGGCGCCCGGGTGGCGCAGTCGTTAAGCGTCTGCCTTCGGCTCAGGGCGTGACCCCGGCGTTCTGGGATCGAGCCCCACATCCTCCGCTATGAGCCTGCTTCTTCCTCTCCCACTCCCCCTGCCTGTGTTCCCTCTCTCGCTGGCTGTCTCTCTCTCTGTTGAATAAATAAATAAAAATCTTCAAAAAAAAAAAAGCAGGATTTTGAAGGGATACCTACACTCCCATGTTATTACAGCATTACTCACAATAGCCAAGTTATGAAAACCACCTCAGTGTCTATCAATGGACGAATGAAGAAATGTGGCAGGTGAATGCACTGGAACATTACTTGGCCATGAGAACGGACACCCTGCTGTTTCCAGCAACGTGGATGGACCCTGAGCGCGTTATGCTACATGGAGTAAGTCAGACTGAGAAAGACAAATACTGTATGATCTCACTTGTATGTGGAATCTACAAGAGCCAAACTCATAAAAACAGAGACTGGAGTGGTGGTTACCAGGAGCTGGGGGGCTGGAGAAAACAGGGGACATTGGTCAAAGAGGATTAACTTCTGGTTATAAGAGTAAGTTCTGGGAATCTAATGTAGAGCTCAATGATTATAGTTAACACTGTATTGTGAAAATAAATAAAGCAGAAGTATTTTCAAAAAAAAAAAAAATCACACATCATGAATCCAGGAGACCAGAGGATTCTCTAGTTGAATTTTCAGTATAACTCCATATTATTTTTCAGGGAGACGTTAGACTACATTAGAAAGACCTCTGCAATAACCCCCAGGGCCTAGGTTTTTGTTCGGGCTCATCTACAATCGCTCTGCAGCTCAGCAATCACTGAAAATCCTGGGAATAGATTTTGACTCCTGTGTTACAGAATGCAACGGAAAAAACTGTCCAGTCACTTTAACAGAGGCCCAAAAGGGACACAGAGACCTGGGGTAAGTCCTTACTTAACTCTTCTCAGTTTTTACAGGATGGGGTCCTTAAGCATGAGCTGTCTAAGTGAGGAAAAGATGGTTTTTACTTGAAGAGAATTGGTCTGGCCTAAGAAACCCACAGTAACCCACTGCCCCAAGAAGTCACCTACTCTAGCCTTCCAGAGAGTTCCGCACCCAAGGGGGAACTCACGTCCACCCTGATGTGCAGAGGATTACAAAAGAATACTGAACTAAATGGAAATGCTCGAGTACAAAGGGGATGGTGATGGGGTACAGTATGTCACTGATCACTGAGAAGGGAAACAATTAGTTCTTCTGATATGAAACAGGGAAAGGTGGCAAGGTTCGGTCCGAAATCACTTGTCTGCAAACATTTTTCAACGTAAATGTTCAAGTCAAGATCAGGTTCGATGCCCAGTCCAAAGTGTGCTAACAGTATGGCCAGGTTCACATGGACTCTTTTCAGAAAAATTCCGGATCATCAGTGTACCTACCCTCCAAATATACTCTACAATTTGTCATTCACAAAAACCGTACATTAAAGAAATACAAGTTACAATGTTCCCCTTTGCATACGGCAATAAGAAACAAAACATTCTAGTCAACATTGGTTTGAGATGAAAGGGAAAAGCCTCTAAGCCCAAGAGAAGGCAGGAAGGCGGACACTGGAGAGTGGGATGAGATTTCTACTGTCCTCTTACAATTCCAGTTGAACGTATCTTACCTCTCCGCGATGTTTTTTGGCCACTTTCTCTAGGTGGGATTTTAACAAGTTAACACTTTCATTTGACAGACCTTTGGCATTCTTTAACTCTATTTCGGGGACTCTGGAAAAGAAAGAGACAAAAAGGAGTTACTCCAGGGGCGCCTGGGTGGCACAGCGGTTAAGCATCTGCCTTCGGCTCAGGGCGTGATCCCGGCGTTATGGGATCGAGTCCCACATCAGGCTCCTCTGCTATGAGCCTGCTTCTTGCTCTCCCACTCCCCCTGCTTGTGTTCCCTCTCTCGCTGGCTGTCTCTATCTCTGTCAAATAAATAAATAAAATCTTAAAAAAAAAAAAAAAAAAAAAGAGTTACTCCAAAAAGTATGGCCTCTTTGCATTAATATTTGCTAGGTCCAAGCACGGAGCACAGGGATTTCACACGGGCCTCTATACCTCTAGCAACATCTTCCCCCATTTCCAAGGATTTCCACTATATCCCAGCAATTCTGTCGACACGATGCTTGACATGGGGTCACCTGCGGCCCCTGGAGGAGAAGCTGGTCCCTGAGGTGACCAGACTGAATGGGCCTGATCCTGGCTTGCCCCCAATATCAATTAACCCAGCTCTCACAGTTCACCCACAAGAGTCCAAGTGCTCTGGGCTCAGTCGCGGGCTCCAGCATGAAGCAAGACAAGCACAACCAGGCAAGAGGAAGCCTCGGATGGGACGCCTGGCTGGCTCGGTCGGTAGAGCATGTGACTCTTGACATTGGGGTTGTGGGTTCGAGCCCCACACTGGGTGTAGAGATTACTTAAAATCTTACAGAAAAAAAAAGAATGAAGCCTCGGTGATCCACCCAGCATTCCCACCACCTGCCCTGTCACATCACTCCTGACTGTCAACGCAGTGGAAATGCTCGCTCCCCCACTCACAGCTGACTCCACGCGGGCGTGTTCCGCACACACTGCTATCACACGATGCCGAGCACGCCCCTCTTCTCCCCGGCCAGCTCCACACTCAACACTCTCTATTCAAAGTTTACACAGCCGCTCCTCAGGCTCCCCTTGGTTCCCAATCAATAGATATCCAGGAACAATTCACGGAGATCAAACACGCTTTATTTAATTTACCGAAGAGAACTTGACTCTACTTCCTACCAAGCATTTCTGAGTAAATGATGGTATTTTTATCTTGGCAAAGCCCTTATGATTCACTGTCTCTGTATTCTCGCCATGTTTCAGTGTGACAGATTGCCACAATCCTGATCTACTCGGACAGATGGAAATCTGAGAGAAAGGAGTTTATATACATGAGGAAAAGAACAGAAATGCCCAACAGTCCTGAGTCTATGTACAATCTATCTAACCCAGGACTCTCCCACACTGGCATTAAGGACTATTTTGCAGAAAAAGAAAGTTTTCCTGTACCATGTCATCTCAAAGGATAAGAATGTTCCCCCAATTAACCCAGCCTTACATAATTTCTTAATTCAGCAGTCACTATGTAGCAATATTAACAGAATGACAAAATATCTGTCTACAATACTATTAAATTTTTAAAAAAATTTTTCCAGCTTTCCCTTTATGCCCTTGGCACAAAATTTATAATTTTATATAGCTGATAGTATAATGTCCACTTCGTCAGATTTTTATAATCATTTCCATGTTTTGGTGTTTTTTTTTTTTAAATCATCCCATATTATTTTTTACCAATTGGACACATCAAGATTTACCAGAATGGTCCTCCAGCACAGTGGTTCCCAACCAGGGGTGGCTGTGCCCCCAGGGGATACCTGTCAATGGCAAGAGGGGAGAGAAACCCCACGCCTGTCACCACATTCCTTCCCTACGCCCCTCTTCCACTGGACTGGTCCTGCGTCGCATCCCTTATAGTAAGCTGGTAACTGTGAGTCAAGCGTCTTCCTGAGTTCTATAAGCTGTTTTAACACAGCATCAAGCCTGACAAGGGAGTTTAAGGAGCCCAAAAATTCTTGGCCAGCTAATCAGAAACACTGGTACACGCAAAGGGCCTTTGAAATTCTGTGGAACTGAGCCCTTAATCCGCGAAGTCCGCAGGAACTATGCTAGTTCGTGACAACACTGAACTGGACTGCTGGACACCCAGCTATTTGGTGTCAGGAAAAATAAAACCCAGAGAGGCGCAGCCTTATTTTTCTTTCATAAATTTAATTACGCTTTAACCAATTCATTAATTAAATACTAACCACCTACTGCATCTAGTCTAGGCACAGTGTTAGAGGTAGAAGAGGGTTACTAAACTCAAGAAACTCGTCTCGACCTATCTGTACTCTCCTCTTCTCCATCAGCTGCTAGGGTAACAGATTCCATCAATTTCCCCACCCAGGCTGTAAGGCACGGCTTCCTTTTGTCACCTTCCCTCACGGGTCCCCTGCACAGTAAGCTCAAACCACAAAACGTCATCCTCGCCCATCTGCTTTTCCACATGCAATGTCTCAGGAAAGATTACACGGAATACACGCGTACTTCCAAAAGACAATACTTGACTACTGACTGCCAAAGCTTTTGCTCTGTCAGCGGTTCTCATTCAGAGGCAATACACGTGCAGGGGGAGTTTGAAAATATGTGGGGTGAGGCGCCTGGGTGGCTCAGTCAGTTAAGGGTCTGCCTTCGGCTCAGGTTATGATCCCAGGGTCCAGGGATCAAGCCCCACATCGGGCTCCCTGCTCAGTGGGGAGCCTGCTTCTCTCTCTCCTCCTACCCCTCCCCCCACTTGTGCTCCTCCTCGCACTCTCTCTCAAATAAATAAAATCTTTTTAAAAAAGAATGTATGCGGGGTCTTGTGGTTGTCTCACACACTGCAGAGCACCTGTATAGCCAGGGATCCTACACACCCTGCATCACGGGCCAGCCCTGCACGGTGGAGACCCATCAGCAGGGCCTCTAGAAACAACAGTGTGACTCTAATCTCCTTTTTCCTCTAGGAAGTAAAACTCCCATTAGGGCCAAAAAGCTATTCTAAGTCCTAATGCCAACCATACTTCAAACCTAAGTATACAAGGGCGCCTGGGTGGCTCAGTTGGTTATGTGTCCAACTCTTGATTTCGGCTCAGGTCACGAACTCAGGGTCGTGGGACTGACGCCACAACCGGCTCTGTGCTGGGTGGGGAGTCTGCTTGAGGGTTCCCTTTCATTCTCCCTCTGCCCCTCACTACCCTCTAAAAACAAAACAAAACTAAGTATACAAGGGCTCTACTAGTCCTCATGACCTTATCCTTTTCTTCTAAGACTGTTCCTCTTCCCAATTTATGAAGAATTAAACACATATCAACACCCCTCACCCCGTTCACGCTCTCTCAAATAAATAAAATCTTAAAAAAAAAATTTAAGTGAACACATTAGAGAAAAAAAACAATTACTCATGGAGCAAATACTCGTATCTGGAGTGAGTATTCTACAACTATAAGCAGACTAACATGAGACAGGTTTCACAACAATGTCTACTGCTGACGTAGTTTTGATGAGATATACGTGACAGGACGTGAAATTTTAAGGGGAATACAGGCAGGAAGGAGAAAATGTCAATAATGTGTCTGTTTCTATGTTGTGAAAACAGAGACGTGGTATCACAGGGACGGTACTTATAAATGTACTCACACGTCTGGGTACGTTGGTGGGCATCTAACCCTCAAATCCACTTGCACGTACACTTCTTCACCAGTCAGGCCCTGAGGGTACAGAACTAAATTGATTTCAGGGGGCTCGTTGACCTAAAAGAGAAAAAGCAATTTTTTTTTTTTGTGTGTGTGTGGAGAGCCAATTATTAGCAATTAAGACAATGAGCATCTTAGCTCGAACATTCTACTTTCTAAATATTACGTGCAATTGTACTTTCATACGGGTATTCGGTCATCTTTTCCTAAAGCGTGGTTTCAAAACAAAACCTATGGGGGCGCCTGGGTGGCGCAGCGGTTAAGCGTCTGCCTTCGGCTCAGGGCGTGAATCCGGCGTTATGGGATCAAGCCCCACATCAGGCTCCTCCGCTGGGAGCTTGCTTCTCCCTCTCCCACTCCCCCTGCTTGTGTTCCCTCTCTCGCTGGCTGTCTCTATCTCTGTCGAATAAATAAATAAAATCTTTAAAAAAAAAAAAAAAAAACCTATGACACAGAGACTGCATCTTCCTTTTCAAAGTTATCTCAGAGGTGAAGCAAAATGTTCCATGGAGCTTCTATTCGTTCACATCCTACGGAGTACCAGTCACGTGATTATGCACAGGTACCGTTCTAGAGGCTAGGAGTACAGGGGTCGTTTTGGACAGACATGGGTCCAACCAGCCAACTGAGAAGACAAGTGCGTATTCTCCATAGTGATGAGCGTGCTAGAAAGAAAATCAGGCAGAGTAATGGAATGCAGCAGTGAGGGAGATTTTCAGACAGGTGGGTCAGGGGCCTTTCGAGCAGGGGAAACTTCAGTTGAAATATGAATACTGAGATAATGACAAGTGAAAGCCTTAACATGGAAATCTGATGGCTCGTCTAAACGTGGATATGCTCTCACCCAACTGCTTTTCGCCAAAAAAACTAAATACCCCATTTATTCTTTATTAAATACGCTTTTTCCAAAAAAGATTTGAGGCAATTAATATCATCTGTACATCATGAGAGAAGAGAGGCTAAGGGAAGAAATATTTATTCTCATGGTCCAGGCACTTCACCAACTCTGCAGGTGGGCACCGGCGTGTTTTACAGATAAAGCGGCTCGAGCTCGGAAAGGTTCCGTTTCTTGCCCACAGATACATGGCGACAAGGCTGGATTTCAGATCCCACTTTGGCTCCCAAGCCTGTGTCTTTTTCACCTGCCACTCCCTTGTTAGCGCCAATGCTGAGCTGCTGTGACGGAGCCTTGGCTTTGTCTTGGAACATCCAGGTGGCCAGGGTAAAAAGGGAAATGTGACATTATTTCACATTTCCCAGAAAAGGAAAAAGCACAAAAAATCGGGGGGAGGGGGAGACAACAAAGTACATAGCGACACTAAATTCTATCAGGTACCCTGAATTATATGATAGACAAAATTATCAGCGATGTGTATAATATATGAAAGCTTGGTTTCCTTTTTTTTTTTTTTTTAAAGATTTTATTTATTTATTTGACAGAGAGAGAGAGACAGCGAGAGAGGGAACACAAGCAGGGGGAGTGGGAGAGGAAGAAGCAGGCTCATAGCGGGGGAGCCTGATGTGGGGCTCGATCCCATCACGCCGGGATCACGCCCTGAGCCGAAGGCAGACGCTTAACGACTGCGCCACCCAGGCGCCCCGAAAGCTTGGTTTTCATATGGCCTTATCTTCATGCTCGGTCAAAGCTGCAGGTCAGGCGCCAGGAAAGCACAGTTCTGTGAACGTGGTTAAACATCCCGTGACCCATGAAGTCTTGTATGGGCTCATTCAGCCATCTCACCTCCTCACCCACAGGGACGGGCCTGGGCTCTGTCAGGCACTGTGAGCACACAGAAAGGAGTCAACAGACATGGTTCCGGCTGTCGTGGAACTTCCAGTCCGATGGGGCGAAAACAAACAATACACATGCAAGTTCAAGTTCAGAAAGTGCTACTGAAGAGAAGACGTGACGTGATGGAATCAGCCGCCCCAAGATAGGCCACTTTGGTAAAAGGATTATTTTGAGCAAAAGGTACTTGAAAACAGAAGGTGCAAGAAGGGCCCCTCTGACCTCCTCTTTCCTTCTGGAAAACAGGAGATAAAACACCCATGTGAAAGATGCCCTCCTACACTGGAAAGAAAGAAAGACTCTTATTATCAGAGACAGAACACCGAGGCCGAGAGAATTCTGTACAAACAGAACTTGGCAAAATAACTCTGACCTTTCTTCAGTCTCCCCGTATGTTCGTTACTTTTCCACAATTGCCTCTCTTTGTTCAACGTACCCTGTAAAAACATTTAGGTCTGGCCACTCCTTCGGGTCTTCATTTCCCTACGGGGTTTCAAATGTGCACGTAAACATCTGCATGCTATTCTCCTGTCTGTCTCATGTCGATTTAATTCTCAGACCTAGCCAGAGACCCTCAGAGGACAAAAGTAGCATCTTGTCTCCCTCCACTCTACTTATTAGAGAATGGCCCGCAGTGGGTGTGAGGGAACACACTCGGACGTGGTCATCAGGAAGACCTGAGTACATGGCACTAAAGGTGAGACAAGCCAGGGACCCAGCATTCCGGAGCAGGGAAGAGCACGTAAAGAGGTTCAAAGTGAACAAGAGGTTGACGTATTCCAAAAAGCCCCAGGCAGGCCAGTGTGTCTGGAACACAGGAGGGATGGGGGACACCCAGTGAAGCAGGAGAAAGGTGTACTTGAGATAAAGCAGACAGAGAGACTGGGTTTCGAGGGAGGGAAACAGAAGGAAAGTGTCTTGTCACAGATGCTCCCAGGCTGAGTAGGATGAGGACAGGGAGCATCCACTGCTGGGGTAACACGGGACCGCAGGTAACCGTGCCAAGAGCGGGCTCCATGGGCACTGAACGCAGGCCCTGGTGTGATAAAGGAGTGAACGCTGCGTAAGGAGGAGGACTGGCCACGTCTGGATGAGTCCTTCAAGGAGGTGTTTTTTTTTTTTTAAAGATTTATTTATTTATTTATTTGACAGAGATAGAGACAGCCAGCGAGAGAGGGAACACAAGCAGGGGGAGTGGGAGAGGAAGAAGCAGGCTCATAGCGGAGGAGCCTGATGTGGGGCTCGATCCCAGAACGCCGGGATCACGCCCCGAGCCGAAGGCAGACGCTTAACCGCTGTGCCACCCAGGCGCCCCGAGTCCTTCAAGGAGGTTTAGGCGTTAAGGGGACAGAGAATGGGGCCACAGATGGAGGAGGATGTGAAATCGAGGGAGAAACCTCTAGAGCATGTGAGGATGTGGATGGGAATTTTATGGAAGAGCAGGAAAGAGACAAAATTAGGATCTGTCAGAGGGCAGACGGCAATGGGCACAGGATGGACAGGAGGAGGGGCCCTTCTCTAGAAGGACAGAGGACATGAGAAGAAGTAGCAGGTAGAGGCTGGTGGGTTTCCTCCGAGGAACCTCAAAGATTTGAGCGTGAGAATGAACTAACGGGGCTCCAGGCCTCCTGTCCCCTCCTACCAGGGCAGGCTAGCTGCTCTCTGCTTTTTATCTGAGACAGAATTCTGCACAGGAAGCATTTAGCTAAGAGCAGTTGAAACAGGCAGCTGCTAGGAAGAAAAGCAAAGACTATTGCCTTGACCAGTCTCCTCAAACAAGCTCTCTTGTGGAAGAATTTTTTATTATAGAAATTTTCAAACAAAAGCTGATAATGATATAAATACAGATTCAACAATTACCCACTTGTGGCCAACACTGAGTATCTGTATGTTACCTCTACTCCCAAATACCACCTGATTATTTTGAAGTAAATCCTACCAACCCATCTTTGCCATGTTACAGTTACTCATTTTCTTTTTTTTTTAAAGATGTTATTTATTACTTGTCAGAGAGAGCGTGCATGAGCAGGGGGAGCCGCAGGCAGAGCAGGCAGGGGGAGAACCAGGCTCCCCGCTGAGCAAGGAGCCCAATGCAGGACTCGATCCCAGGACCCTGGGATCATGACCTGAGCCAAGGGCAGCCACTTAACTGAGAGCCACTCGGGCATCCCTGTTACTCATTTTCTAACAAGAATCCAGGGGGCGCCTGGGTGGCACAGCGGTTGGGCGTCTGCCTTCGGCTCAGGGCGTGATCCCGGCGTTATGGGATCGAGCCTCACGTCAGGCTCCTCTGCTGTGGGCCTGCTTCTTCCTCTCCCACTCCCCCTGCTTGTGTTCCCTCTCTCGCTGGCTGTCTCTATCTCTGTCGAATAAATAAATAAAATCTTTAAAAAAAAAAAAAAAAGAATCCAGCTCTGTAGGGAGGTTATACATGTCCATTTTACAGATGTAAACACTGAGAGAAAGGCTAGGTAGACTCAACATCTTACCAGTGCTTTCTCTACCAGCTCAAACCTTTACAGGCTTTTTCATCTCAGAGCCCACAAATTTTGGAGAGATATGATCACCAACTTAAAATTTTATCAAAATACTTTTTGGGGGGTGTCTGTCTGTCTCAGTAAGTAAAGCATGTGACTCTTGATCTCAGGGTCAGGAGTTCAAGCCCCACACTGGGTGTGGAGCATACCTAAACAAAAAAAAGGACGCCTGGGTGGCTCAGGCAGTTAAGCATCTGCCTTGCGCTCAGGTCATGACCCCAGGATCCTAGGATTGAGCCCCATGTTAGCAAGGAGTCTGTTTCTCCCTCTCCCCCTCCGCCCACTTGTGCTCTCTCTAAAATAAATAAAATCTTATTTAAAGAAAGAAAGAAAAAGAAAATGCATTTTTGCTCCCTCTTTATTGTATATATTGTATAACTTTAGAAAATAGTACTTTAGTATCAGAAGTAGGAGGAAGTACAAAAATAGAGTACAGCTCAATCTTATCTTAAGAAGGGTCAATTTATCTTATACTAAGACAGCTTCACTTACACATTATTCTGTCTTTCATTTTCTCACTTGGTGTTGACCAGTGAAAAATTTATTTCAGAACAACCAAGGAAGGGGTGCCTGGGTGGCTCAGCTGGTTGAGCGACCGACACTTGATTTTAGCTCAGGTCATGATCTCAGGGTCCTGGGACTGAGCCCCGAGGCGGGTTCCCCGCTCAGCACAGAGTCTGCTTGAGAATTTCTCTACCTCTCCCTCTGCCCCTCCCCCTGCACAAGCTCCCAATCTCTCTCTCAAATAAATAAATCTTAAAAGAAGAAAAACAACCAATGAGAATACTGCTCTAAATTCATAATGACTGAGAGCTTAAAAGAGGCAAAAGAAATAAGAAGGTAAGAAAATAAGGGTAAACGCCATACAGATGGTTTGCTTCAAGTAAAATACTAAAGACCCAAAAGCACAATGTGAAAGAGATTAAGTCAAGATATTTCAATGCAAGCACACCACCCAGGAGTAACAGCAGACCTTTTGTTTTTTAAGCAACAAAATTAGGGTAGCCCTCTATAGCTAAGGAGCAAGAATTATGTAAATATAAGAACTAAAATTATCAACAAGCCAGGGTGCCTGGGTGTCTGCCTTCGGCTCAGGTCATGATCTCAGGGGGCCTGGGATGGAGTCCCACCTTGGGCTCCCTGCTCAGCAGGGAGTCTGCTTCTCCCTCTGCCTGCCCCTCCCCCTGCTTGTGCTCGCACTCTCTCTCTCTGAAAATCTTTTAACAAAATAAAAATTTTTTAAAATTAAAATAATAAACAAATAAAATTATCAACAAGCTGTAAAATAGAAACTACAAATATAAACCAAAGGATAGGTCTTTCCTGGGCCCAGGATGGAAATGAACTTGTAACATACAGACAACATACACCACATGAAGTGAGTTATCCCTGCAGAGGCAAGACAGCGAATCTGGTTTAACATTCCCTTTTGTCTTTAGGTAGGAAGTGAAGAGCGTATCTGAATGTAAGTAGCCCTTCGAGGGTACAGAGAGCCCTTCACTGTGCGCCCAGAGTCCTGGAAACAGGAAGCAAGCTTCATAGAAAAGAGGCCTATTGGGGGAATCACACATTTTGAAGTTATTCTTTACTATAGAGAATGCCTACTAAAGCACAATGAATCCAGGCAAGGATTGCCGGCAAGCCTCAAGGGAGGAGGCCTCCGGGCCAGTCCCAGGACCACTAGGGGGGACATGTGGATGTAGAACACTGGGGCCTACAGAAGTAGTAAGCACCCTGCCAACACTCCTGGGCTGGAGCAGCCATGTGTCACCATGCACGTCTAGTGTTCCAGTTATTTCCACAACATAGCAATACGAGCAGGGCCGGAGTGGTAATAGTGCTGAGCCCAGATAAAGCCAACACAAACTTCTAGGAAAGAGGAAAGAGTTTTGAAGCAAAGGGAAGAGATTCCTGGATGCGTAAAGGTTTCAGCTTAAGAGGTGCATGAACCCAGTAGTGGTGGCTTGGGGGAGGGAACAGACCCAAGGCCACTGAGGAATGACAGACTATTGGATAAAAACCTCACAGCTTGTCTGCATCTGAGCACCAAGAGGAACTCAAAGAACAGCACACTGAGGAACTGGGTGTCTGCAACTTTCAAGGCCTCTATGGCTGACAATTTCACTGGACCATGATGATACTCTTCTCCATAAGGTACAAACTTCAGGGTATTTCTCAGCAGACTATTAACTGTTCCCCCAATATCCACTCTCCTCTTATTTCTTAGCAAGAGAATCTCTAAGTTTTCAGCTGCATAAAATGCCTTTGCAGCCAACTGTGGCCATTGGGTTAATTTCTGGCTAATAAGATGAAAGAACTAGGGACACCTGGGTGGCTCAGTCGGCTGAGCACCTGACTCTTGATTTCGGCTCAGGTCACAGTCTCGGGGTTGTAGGATCAATCCCCACATCAGGCTCTGTGTTCAGCACGGAGTCTGCTTGTCCCTCTCCGTCCCCCTGCTTGCTCAAATGCTTTCTCTCAAATAAATAAATAAATAAATACATACATAAATAAATAAAATCTTTTTTAAAAAGGATAAAAGAACCAACACATACAACTTCATCCATTTCTCCTTCCTGCTGACTGGAACCCAGAAATGATGGCTGGAGTTCAGACAGCCATTTTGGACCATGAGGGGCACATTAAGAAAGGTGAAACAATTTAGAAAAAGCCCTAGACCCCTGACTTCTGCATGCAGGAAAACAAACTTTGTTAAGTTTTCTATAATATGTAGCCAAACATAATACTAACCAATACAGGCACATTGAGAGAAAAAAAGGGGAAAAAAAAAAAAGTCAGGAAACAATGACTTTAGAGGTAAGAGCAGAATATTTGCCAGGCTTTCCTTGAGCAAACTGAGGGGTGTTTCAACATAAGAAGAGGCTTTTATGCAAGATTCCACACATTAGGGAATTCAAGGGGTCCTGGAGCTGAACAGGACTTGATTAAAAAATGATAACAACCAGGATGTGCTGGGGAGTGGGGTGGGTAGGGCCTCCTTCATGCGTTTTAGAATGGTGCTGATAAAATTCTTTGACTTAATCTGTATAAGGAAATAATGAATTCCTGGAATTCAAGTATTTACAGAGTAAGGGATAACCAAAAAAAATTTGAGAGCACTAAAGGAGAGGAAAACACAATGCAGAATGTATCAGACACAAAATATACAAACTACAAAATATACATTAAAAAACCAATTTGTGTTGAAGACTGAAATGCAAGTGACCTGAAAGCAGCGTAAGGAGGAGTAATGGTGAGAAGGTCACAGACTACGACAGTAAGACGTGCCTTGCACGTGCTCCATCTTGGGAACAGGAAGCTGGATACTCCCCTGGACTGTAATAAAACAGCCAAACCACTCCTCAGACATAAAAAGGGGAAAAAGTGATGTAAACTCAATTCTAAAAAGTAAGAGGGGGCACCTGGGTGGCTCTGATGGTTGAGCCTCTGCCTTCGGCTCAGGTCATAATCCCGGGGTCCTGGGATCAAGCCCCGCATCAGGCTCCCTGCTCAGCAGGAGCCTGCTTCTCCCTCTGCCTCTGCTCCCCTGTGCCTGCTCTCTCGCTCACTCCATCTCAAATAAATAAGTAAAATTTTAAAAAATTAAAATAAAAAAAATAAAAAGAGAGCTAATGCTCATTTGGACTCACTGAAACGAACATTAGCTGAATCTTTAAGAAACAAAACCCAGGGGTGCCTGGGTGGCGCAGTCGTTAAGCGTCTGCCTTCGGCTCAGGGCGTGATCCCGGCGTTACGGGATCGAGCCCCACATCAGGCTCCTCTGCTGGGAGCCTGCTTCTTCCTCTCCCACTCCCCCTGCTTGTGTTCCGTCTCTCGCTGGCTGTCTCTATCTCTGTCGAATAAATAAATAAAATCTTAAAAAAAAAAAAAAAAGAAACAAAACCCAAGGATATTAAAATACCCCAAAGGATTAGAACACTGACCTAGAGGACGCCTTCCCAGCCCAGTGCATGCCTCCCAGAGGAGACCCAGGCCAGGGATGTCAGACGAGCCTGCTGTTCAGTCTGAACCTGCTTTTCTCTGGACACTTCCTAACCAGGCCCAACAAAATAAACTGGATTAAGAATGTGCCTGTTTCTCTTAAGAGAACTGGAGTAAAAAATAGAACTACTAAAAATTGAGAATTTTGTTAGTGATGCCACGAAGCAGCAAACCTTTTCCTTCCAAGGCCGAAGCATGAGGGTTAATGGCAGCCCATGATTAAATTTCATGGATTGGCGGTGCCTGGGTGGCTCAGTGGGTTAAGCGTCTGCCTTCAGCTCAGGTCAGGATTCTGGGATTCTGGGATTGAGTCAGGCTCCCTGTTCGATGGGGAGTCTGCTTTTCCCTCTTCCTCTGCCTCTGTGTGCTCATTCTCTCTCTCAAATAAATAAATCTTTTTAAAAAATTCACTGGAGGGGCGCCTGGGTGGCTCAGTCGTTAAGTGTCTGCCTTTGGCTCAGGGCGTGATCCCAGTGTTATGGGATCGAGCCCCACATCAGGCTCCTCCGCTATGAGCCTGCTTCTTCCTCTCCCACTCCCACTGCTGTGTTCCCTCCCTCTCTGGCTGTCTCTCTGTCAAATAAATAAATAAAATCTTAAAAAAAAAATCACTGGATTACAAGATAAGCAGCAGATGAGGACGACATCTGGGAAATTAAAACTACTAACACAATTTTCTGCACAACATAAATATGCTTAACACTACCGAACTGTACTCTGAGAAATGGTTAAGATGGTAAATTCTGTGGTATGTGTTTTTTACTACAATTATACATATATAAAAAGTTACATGATTCAAATCACTTTCAGGTGGTTGGCCTAGTAGAACTGTTACCTAGGATTCTGCTAATCACATCCTCCTTAAATTTCGATGGCCAGACTTGGCTCAATGTGGCCTCCTTCTCACACACTTTAGATCTCATATTCTGTAAAGTGGAGAGAAACTATTCTGTGTGAAAATAGAACAAATCTAGAAATAAAGTAACATGTGCAAGATAATCTGGGCAAGTTTCTGGTTTTAAGTCTGCAAAGAAGTCAAAAATAAAAATGACAGTAAAAGCACAGAAAAAGGAAATTAAGTAACAAATGTTTAAACCTAAAAAAAAAAACAAACCACACAACAAAAAACAGTTCACCCATTCTCCCCTCCGCCCTCCAAGCAAACACCAATCTGTTCTCTGCATCTATGAGCTTGGCTTATTTTAAAATTTTTAAATATTTTTAGATTCTACATGTAAGAGGGATTATACAGTATTTGTCTTTCTCTGATTTTATGTTAAATGCCTTAATCGCTGATTTCCCCCATATCTCCTTTTCTAAAAATGAGTATTTTTTTTAAGATTTTATCTATTTATTCGTTTGAGAGAGAAAGAGCATGAGCAGAGGGAAGAGCAAAGGGAGAGGGAGGGAGGGAGAGAATCTTTTTTTTTTTTTTTTTTTACGATTTTATTTATTTATTTGACAGAGAGAGAGACAGCCAGCGAGAGAAGGAACACAAGCAGGGGGAGTGGGAGAGGAAGAAGGAGGCTCCCAGCAGAGGAGCCTGATGTGGGGCTCGACCCCAGACCGCTGGAATCACGCTCTGAGCCAAAGCCAGACGCTTAACGACTGAGCCACCCAGGTGCCCCTAAAAATGAGTATTTTCTATAACTGACTGTAAAAATCACCAAGTTCATTCACCTTCTCTCTTAAGTATTTGCCTATCTGTCTGGTTAGAGAGAATTTTTGAACAATGTTAGAATTTAGTAAACTACAGCTCCATTTTAAACATATGTGAAAACGGATTAAAGACTTAAATGTGAGATGTGAAACCATCAACCGCTTAGAAGAAAACATAGACAGTAATTGCTTTGACATAGGCCTTAGCAGCATTTTTTTTTTTTTTTAAGATTTTATTTATTCATTCGACAGAGATAGAGACAGCCAGCGAGAGACGGAACACAAGCAGGGGGAGTGGGAGAGGAAGAAGCAAGCTCCCAGCGGAGGAGCCTGATGTGGGGCTCGATCCCATAACGCCGGGATCACGCCCTGAGCTGAAGGCAGAGGCTTAACCACTGTGCCACCCAGGCGCCCCTTAGCAGCATATTTCTAGCTGTGTCTCCTCAGGCAAGGGAAACAAAAGCAAAAATAAACTACTGGGATATCAAAATAAAAAGCTTTTGCACAGGGGCACCGGGCTGGCTCAGTCAGTGGAGCATGGAGCTCTTGATCTTGGGGTTGTGAGTTCAAGCCCCACGTTGGGTACAGAGATCACTCAAAAAAATAAAGTCTTAAGGGCACCTGGGTGGCTCAGTCAGTTAAGCGTCTGCCTTTGGCTCAGATCATGATGCCTGGGATTGAGCCCCACATCGGGCTCCCTGCTCAGCGGGGAGNCTGCTTCTCTCTCTGCCTGCCACTCCCCCTGCTTGGGCTCACGCTCTCTCTCTCTCTCTCTCTCTCTCTCCCTCTCTCTGTGTCAAATAAATAAATAAAATTTTAAAAAAGAAAGATTTTATCTATTTGTGACAACATGGTTGACCGAGAGGGTATTATGCTCAGTGAAATAAGTCTGACAGAGAAAGACAAAAACCATGACTTGACTTGTACATGGAATCTAAAAAACAAAGAACACAATAAGCAAACAAAAAGCGGAAACAGACTCCTAAATACAGAGAACAAACTGAGTGAAGGGAAGGGGGGAGATGGACAGACCGAGAGAGAGGAAGTAGGAGATACAGGCTTCCAGGTATGGAAGGAATAAAGGAATAAGAGTATCAAAAGTACATTGGGGGGGCTGGGTTAGTCTGTTAAGTGTACAACTCTTGATCTCAGCTCAGGTCTTGATCTCAGGGCTGTGAGTTCAAGCCCCAGGTTGGGCTCCATGCTGGGCATGGAGCCTACTTAAAAAAAAAAAAAAAAGTACAGCAGAGGGAATATAGTCAATGGTATTCTAGTAGGTTATATGGTAACAGTAGCTACACTTGTAGTGAGCATGGCATAATGCACAGAAGTATAGAAACACTGCTGTACACTTGAAACTAATGTAACATTGTGTGTCAATTATACTTCAATAAAAAAATAAATGAACATGAAAATATTCAGAATCTGAATTCTCCCCAAATTAAATATATGCAATGTTATTCCATGAAGAATGCCGCCATAAGTTTTTGAATCAGGCAAGCTGATTCTAAAGTTCATATGGAAAAACTACAGTGAAACTAGTCAGGAAAATTCTATAAAGTAAATTAATGCTAACCACACTGAATACTGAATAAGGGTTGTTATAAATCTATCAGAATTAAAGCAATGTGGTGGTCGCGCTTAAACAGATTCATAATGGCGTAAAGAGTCAATGATAGATCTAAATAGACTCGGGAATTATTTCATGCAAAGAAAAGTCTTGAGAGCTTTTTACCACGCACGGGATATGTAGGTATGAACAAAAACACATGGACCCTGTCCTTATGAAGCTAGGATGGTTTCATATAATGTAAAGGTGGTGTTTCAAATTAATAGTGGGAAAAATTGGGGCGCCTGGGTGGCACAGCGGTCAAGCGTCTGCCTTCGGCTCAGGGCGTGATCCCGGCGTTCTGGGATCGAGCCCCACATCAGGCTCCTCCGCTATGAGCCTGCTTCTTCCTCTCCCACTCCCCCTGCTTGTGTTCCCTCTCTCGCTGGCTGTCTCTATCTCTGTCAAATAAATAAATAAAATCTTTAAAAAAAAAATAGTGGGAAAAATTGAAAACATTCATTTGTGTTAGTCTAACTGGCTAGTTGGGGGTGGAAGAAGGCAGCCTAGATGCATACTCAGATGGAGCTAAGAATTTTTGTTAAAAAGCTATTTCTGTATTTATTTGATCAAAGTCTGAGGGATGTCTGGGTGGTTCAGTGAGTCTGCCTTCAGCTCAGGTCATGATCCAAGGGTCCTCGGATGGGGTCCCACATCAGGCTCCTTGCTCAGCGGGAAGCCTGCTTCTCCCTCTGCCTGCCTCTCTCCCAGCTTGTGCACTCGCTCGCTCTCTGTCTCTCTCTCTCTGATGAAGAAGTAAATAAAATCTTTAAAAAAAAAAAAAAGAAAGAAAGAAAGTTTGAAAACAAAGTCATGAAAGAATTAAAAGAAAACCTCGAAGACTTCATTTTTTAGTAACACTGGAGTAGGGAAATCTTTTCTAGGAAAAAAAGGGGGCACTATAAAACAAAAAAAGTCATTTTAACTATGTTAAAGTTTTTTTAACTGCATAAATTACATAAATATCAAAATGCACATGGTTAAATAGGGAAAAGCATTTGCAACATATGACCCAAAATGCTAACTTTTTTAACATAAAATAACTGACAAATGACTAAGAAAACAGACAATACATGGGACGCCTGGCTAACTCAGTCAGTGGAGCACGCTACTCTTGATCTCAGGGTCGTTGACCTTGAGCCCCATGTTGGGCATAGAGATTACTGCAGGAGCAATAAATAAATAAATAAATAAATAAATTTTTAAAAGAAAGTTTTCCCGGGGGCTGAGGGGGTCTTTGCCAACATGGAAAATAAGCCAAGATAATTAATAATATATATATATATATAACTCAAGAGTAAATTGTATTTTAACCTAGTGGTGTCCAAACTTTTTTAGTATGTAGAATAATTATTAGCATTCATTCCCAAAACGCTTATTTATAAATGATTTTACATATGCTAGTAAACTGAAACCTCTGAAACCTACATTCTAACACATTCCCCAAAAGAAGTCAAAGAAACCTGAAGTTTACTCAGGTCAATAAATTCTAACCTGAATTTATTGGCAGCAAATTTGGCCTGACCTGACAAGAGGCTATTAATAGCCTTTATTTATCCCAGTCATGTGAATATTTGTTTCATTGTGTTTAATTTTGGATGCTTCCCCCACTACCCCCATACCAAGTGGGGTGTTAGGTAAGGCATGGAATGTGTACACATGAACGTGGACATAATCACTTCTGAATGTTGAAACCCGACAGGTCTCTAGGGTTTTGGATACAGGATTGTGGACCTGCCTCCTCTTTCCCTGAAGACGGGCACACAGGTGATAATAAGTACTTGCTGAATGATGCACTCTGATTTCATTGTTAATGGCCAGCAGTTATTTGCCTGTGAGGCCTATGGAAGTGTGTAGGCTATTCGCCCTGTGCGGGGAACCACAGACAGCTATTTGAATTCTTCTGCCTGCTTGTTACAGTTTTTGTTTGCTTTTGTCAATCTTCTGTGTTAGAAAGGTCACCAACTGCAAATTCTGAGATTACTGATATCCCTACCTACAGCAGCTCCTTTCTCCTTTCTTTTGTAGCCTTAGAACTAGATAACTAACCATGTATAAAGTAAATAAAAGTGGCTCTGGGCGCCTGGGGGCTCAGCCGGTTAAACATCTGTCTTCCACTCAGGTCATGATGGGGTTCTGGGATCCAGCCTCAAGTTGGGCTCTCTGCTCAGCTGGGAGCCTGCTTCTCCAGCTCCCCCTGCTTGTACTCTCTCTCTCATAAATAAAATAAAATATATATATATTTTAAAAAGTGGCTCTGAAGGGGGTCTTACAGACTTTGCCTTGAGTCCATGGGTACACTTTGTGACTCCCATTTTGGCTGCTTAATGGGCCTACTTCCTGGTTCTCAATGTTTGGAAAGACAGAAGTTACCAGATCACCAGAATGTTACATTATTTTAGTGTAAGGATGTATAAGGGGGATATTTACAATTTTATTAACAAGGTTAAAAACAAACAAACAGGGGCGCCTGGGTGGCGCAGTCGTTGACCGTCTGCCTTCGGCTCAGGACGTGATCCTGGTGTTCTGGGATCGAGCCCCACATCAGGCTCCTCTGCTGGGAGCCTGCTTCTTCCTCTCCCACTCCCCCTGCTTGTGTTCCCTCTCTCGCTGGCTGTCTCTGTCAAATAAATAAATAAAATCTTTAAAAAAAAAAAAAAACAAAACCTTGAAATTGAGCACTAGAGAAGTAAGCTCCCTGAGGGCAAGAGCTTTGATGTGTTTTGCCCCGGACCGTGTTCCTGACAATAAATATTTCATGAAGGAAGAAGCACTTTGAGTGAGAGGCAAAACGTTCTGCTCCAACAGCTGCAGAAAATCCTATCTGTTGAGGAAATCCTGGATACAGGCAGATGTGAAATGCAGGAATACCAGGCAGGTGAAGGAAGAGACTACCTTTTAAATGATACTATTCAGAGATAATTTTTCAAAGATGGGGGAGAAACCGTCAGTGTCAGCTGCTTAGAATGAGCCTTTACTCCCAGACAATAGGGAAAATAGTATTTTAAACCAAATGTCATTTAAAAGGTCTAAACTCGGCGCACTCCTCCATTAGGGGTAACATGAATGTCTTCTGTACTCTCTAAGTGCCTTCAAGGAAGTTCCTCCAAGCCGGAAAACAGGACGCCTGGGGAGTACAGCGGGGTTTACATGGTTTATGGTTTTGAACACCACGGAGGGTGAGACTTGCAGGAACAGTGATGGGGGGGAAGGCGGGGGATCAGTAAGGTGTGTGCAAGCGCCCCCGAAGCGTTGCCGGAACAAAGTTGGAATGGATCTCTATGATGCACTGTGGCATCAAACTCAAGGGCTTTCAGCCGGCGGGGACTAAGGGCAAGGCTGGAAGGAGGCAGGGAGGTTACCGGTGCCAGTGGAAATGAGAACTGTTAGGGAAGGCAGAGGAGCCGACCTGGAGAAAAGGCTGCGGAGAGAAATCGGCCCAGGTGGGGGTTCTGGAGCCCCCGCCGAGCGGGTGCAAGGACAAAACGTAAGCGTGGGTGGAATCGGGAGGGACTAAAGGACTTAAGGACCGTAAAAGGGGCCGGGAGCTCGGCGTCTGCAAGGCCGGGTCGGGCCAGGGGAAGTCGCGCATAGAAAAGACTGGGCCGCAACACCCCAGCACCGCCCGGACCAGCCACGTTCCTACCGATTTGCACGCGTCCGGTCGCAGGTCCTGGAAGTCGGCGCCGTAGATGGCCTCCAGAGCCTGCAGCTCATGCTCCTGCCGCTGCGGGTAGCTCTCCGGCGGCTCGTCCCGGCCGCGCCCGGGGGCCCCACGGCCCCCAGCCATGGCGACGCGGAGGCCCAGGCCGGGCGGCCTTGCGGTGGCGACGGTGGGCAACCGGCGGGCTCCGGGGCTGGGCTCCGCTCACCAGACTGGCCCGTGGGCGGGGCTCCGCGCCGGGGGCAGGTCCGTGGGTGGGGGCTGCGCGCCGGGGCGGGGCTGCGCGTCGGGGGCGGGCCCGGGGGCGGAGCGGAGCGCCCAGAATTGGGTTCAGCGGCGGGAGGACCTGGGTCGCGGAAGCAAGGGAATGAGGCCGCGGTATGGCATTGCTTACTAATTGCGGGAGAGCTAGAGCAGAGAAATCTGCAGGAACGTGGGAAATTAAATTACTCAGAATGGAATGATAATGCCAGATGTTTCACGAAATGCCCGGAACCTCTTTACCCCAGCACAGATAGTAAGAGGAAACTCAAAGGGCAGACTTTGATAGGTTTTCAAGTCACTTAGGGTCTAACCTTGATCCTTGCCACAAGACTACTAGGAGTAGGCTCCCTCCTCTGCTGGGAGCCTGCTTCTTCCTCTCCCACTCCCCCTGCTTGTGTTCCCTCTCTCGCTGGCTGTCTCTCTCTGTCAAATACATAAATAAAAATTTTTAAAAAGACTACTAGGAGTAAAGATCATGACCTTTACTTCACCCCCCCCCCCCCCCCCTT
>NW_024426119.1:6573446-6575237 GCF_017311325.1 Ursus maritimus | reverse complement strand
AAAAAAAAAAAAAAACAAAACCTTGAAATTGAGCACTAGAGAAGTAAGCTCCCTGAGGGCAAGAGCTTTGATGTGTTTTGCCCCGGACCGTGTTCCTGACAATAAATATTTCATGAAGGAAGAAGCACTTTGAGTGAGAGGCAAAACGTTCTGCTCCAACAGCTGCAGAAAATCCTATCTGTTGAGGAAATCCTGGATACAGGCAGATGTGAAATGCAGGAATACCAGGCAGGTGAAGGAAGAGACTACCTTTTAAATGATACTATTCAGAGATAATTTTTCAAAGATGGGGGAGAAACCGTCAGTGTCAGCTGCTTAGAATGAGCCTTTACTCCCAGACAATAGGGAAAATAGTATTTTAAACCAAATGTCATTTAAAAGGTCTAAACTCGGCGCACTCCTCCATTAGGGGTAACATGAATGTCTTCTGTACTCTCTAAGTGCCTTCAAGGAAGTTCCTCCAAGCCGGAAAACAGGACGCCTGGGGAGTACAGCGGGGTTTACATGGTTTATGGTTTTGAACACCACGGAGGGTGAGACTTGCAGGAACAGTGATGGGGGGGAAGGCGGGGGATCAGTAAGGTGTGTGCAAGCGCCCCCGAAGCGTTGCCGGAACAAAGTTGGAATGGATCTCTATGATGCACTGTGGCATCAAACTCAAGGGCTTTCAGCCGGCGGGGACTAAGGGCAAGGCTGGAAGGAGGCAGGGAGGTTACCGGTGCCAGTGGAAATGAGAACTGTTAGGGAAGGCAGAGGAGCCGACCTGGAGAAAAGGCTGCGGAGAGAAATCGGCCCAGGTGGGGGTTCTGGAGCCCCCGCCGAGCGGGTGCAAGGACAAAACGTAAGCGTGGGTGGAATCGGGAGGGACTAAAGGACTTAAGGACCGTAAAAGGGGCCGGGAGCTCGGCGTCTGCAAGGCCGGGTCGGGCCAGGGGAAGTCGCGCATAGAAAAGACTGGGCCGCAACACCCCAGCACCGCCCGGACCAGCCACGTTCCTACCGATTTGCACGCGTCCGGTCGCAGGTCCTGGAAGTCGGCGCCGTAGATGGCCTCCAGAGCCTGCAGCTCATGCTCCTGCCGCTGCGGGTAGCTCTCCGGCGGCTCGTCCCGGCCGCGCCCGGGGGCCCCACGGCCCCCAGCCATGGCGACGCGGAGGCCCAGGCCGGGCGGCCTTGCGGTGGCGACGGTGGGCAACCGGCGGGCTCCGGGGCTGGGCTCCGCTCACCAGACTGGCCCGTGGGCGGGGCTCCGCGCCGGGGGCAGGTCCGTGGGTGGGGGCTGCGCGCCGGGGCGGGGCTGCGCGTCGGGGGCGGGCCCGGGGGCGGAGCGGAGCGCCCAGAATTGGGTTCAGCGGCGGGAGGACCTGGGTCGCGGAAGCAAGGGAATGAGGCCGCGGTATGGCATTGCTTACTAATTGCGGGAGAGCTAGAGCAGAGAAATCTGCAGGAACGTGGGAAATTAAATTACTCAGAATGGAATGATAATGCCAGATGTTTCACGAAATGCCCGGAACCTCTTTACCCCAGCACAGATAGTAAGAGGAAACTCAAAGGGCAGACTTTGATAGGTTTTCAAGTCACTTAGGGTCTAACCTTGATCCTTGCCACAAGACTACTAGGAGTAGGCTCCCTCCTCTGCTGGGAGCCTGCTTCTTCCTCTCCCACTCCCCCTGCTTGTGTTCCCTCTCTCGCTGGCTGTCTCTCTCTGTCAAATACATAAATAAAAATTTTTAAAAAGACTACTAGGAGTAAAGATCATGACCTTTACTTCACCCCCCCCCCCCCCCCCTT
>NW_024426119.1:6471855-6573436 GCF_017311325.1 Ursus maritimus | reverse complement strand
CTTTACTTCCCCCCCCCCCCCCCGCCCTTTGTCCGCACATTCCCACTCAGAAATCCATTTTCTGGGGCGCGGGGGAGGCTCGGTTGAGCTTCTGCCTTCCGTTGGGGTCATGATCCGGAAGCCCGGAGATCCGGCCCCACTTTGGGCTCCCTGCCCAGCGGGGAGTTGGCCTTTCCCTCTGCCCCTCGCACAGCTCTTGCTCTCTCTCTAATAAATAAAATCTTCTTTTAAAAATTAGAATCTCCATTGTCACCTTGCAATTTCAACCGAAAAATGTATTTCCTTCCCCCCTCTTTACGAGCTACTAATGAAGCATAGTTAGAAGAAAAGCAGGCAGGGACAAGGGAGCCCCCCGCCCTAGGAGGAAACCACCCTTAAAAGGATCTTACACCACCCTGGAAGGAGCCCTCCACCCTTTCCCATGTGATAGGTAGATGACAAAAACCTGATTGGGTGACAGGTGCGGGGAGGGTTAATCAGATTAAAACAGCCTGCCCACAAGCCCATAGAAACCCCTAGATCTAAAAGCCAAATTGGCAACCTTCTCTGGTCCCCTCTCTCTTGGGGAGCTTTGTACTATCGCTCAATAAACTTTACTATCCTTCAGTAAACTTTGCTTGGCTGCCCACCACTCTACATTCGTCAAAGTGTTTTGTCCAAGACCCGCAGGCACTGAAGGAGAAGAAATCCCGTAACACTACAGTTAGATGAAGAGAATTATGTTCCATGCCCGGTTTACTTAATGTGAATTTAGGAGGTTTTTCTGTTATAATCCTGCCTCCAAGCATATTTTTCTTTTCTTTTTTTTTTCCCTCCAAGCATATTTTTCAAGTGACATTTCCTTTATCTACCTTTTCTACCCCTGTACCGTTTGCTAAATAATGATTATTTAAGTATCTTGCTGTCATCTATTCACTCAGTGCTGGCCCAGATAACAGAGGTATCTGGCCCAGATACTATGATAACACCAACGCACTAGTTTGACCGAAGGCCTCTTCAAACCGTCTTCTTTCTTCCCCTGGGACCTGTTCATTTTCCAGTGATCTCTATCTAGGTCAATGGTGCCACCCTGCCCACTTTGGCCCAAGCCAATGAAGTGGTATTCTGGATTCCTTTCTCCCAACTTTCAGATTCAGATAGTCCATTTCTTCAATCTATCCACTTCACTCCATCCCATTACCACTAACTTACTTCACGCCACAATCATCTCTTCCCTGGATGACCTTAACAGCTCAAAAAACAGTCACTGTCTTCATTCTTGACCCACTTGAAGCCATTTTTCATACTGCAGCCAGAGTCATGTTACTAAATCACAAATACGATCTCACTCCAATCTTTAAAATCCTTCAAGTTCTCCCTTGGTCTTTTATTTAAACACTCTAATTACAGAAAATTTGAAACATATGTCAAAGTAGAAGAAATATTATAATAAACCTTCCTGTACTTGGGGTGCCTGGGTGGCTCAGTCAGTAGAGCATCTGACTCTGGATCTCAGGGTGGTGCGTTCAAGGCCCACACGGGGTGTGGAGCCTACTTAAAAATAAACAAATAAATAAATAAAAATAAATAAACCCTCCTGTACTTATTACCCAGCTTCAGCAGTTATAGATATCTTGCCAGTCTTATTTCATTTCTCACCCTCCACCCCACCTCTGTAGGAGTGAATCTCAAAGAATCTCAAACATCATTTTTTTCTATAAAAAATAGATATATTATTATTATGTACTAGACTGAGCCACCCAGGCACCCCCCCATTTACTTTTTTATGTTATTCCACTTATATACAATTCTAAAAGACACAAACTTAGTAATAGAAGATAAGTGATCAGTTGGGATAGGGAGAACAGGGATAGGCCAGAGGGAGGGATTCCAGAGGGACAAGAAGAAACTCTTGGGGCTGAAGAATATGATCATAATTTTGATTGTGCTGATGGTATGCTCTTTTGGTAGCACATATACTAAAATTGGAATGATTGTCATGATGGTTTCACAGGTGTATGCAGCATATATCAAAATTAATCAAACAGTACAATTTGCGTATATGCAATTTATTGTATGTCAATTATACCTTAATAAACTGTTGAAAGACAAAAGTTGTTGTTTTGCTTTGTCTTACAGTGGCTTTTTTCAAATCAAGATCCAGACAAAGTCCAGACATTGCACTTGGTTGCTCTATGTCAAATAAAGGGTCAGCTCAGCAGGCTTGTACAAACTCCGTACCTTGCAAAGACTGGCCCTTAAGTGGCCCCTAGGAGATAATCTCTGAGCCCTTGGAGGATCCAGGCTGATAAGAGTATCATTGTGTAAGTGGGGTTTACAAAGAACTTCTCGAGATACCCGAAGATTGTCTGATTCTCTAAGCCCTCTCTAAACCCTTAGATCAGTTCCCCAAGGAAGAGTCTCTACTCCCCCATGTACTCCCTGCTTCCCCAAATTATTTCTCCTGATCTTACTGTTTACTCTCAACTTCCCAAGGAAAAACTCCCAGATTGGCTGTTGTACTCCAAATCTCAAAAACCACAGTCCCCTTTCCCTTCATTCCTGAAGGTTATTTTCCCTGGATGGAGAGTTCTGGGTCAACAGTTTTTTCCTTCAGCACGTGAAAACTGTTTTGCCACTTCCTTCTGGCTCACATGGTTTCAATGAGAAATTTGCTATCATTCACATTGTTTTTACCCTACCCGTAATGTGGTATTTCTCTTTGGCTGCTTTCAGGATTGTGTGTGTGTGTGTGTGTGTGTGTGTGTGTGTGTGTGTCTGGAAGTTTGACTAGGACTAGGATTTGTCTTGTGTGGATTTCGTTGGATTTGTACTATGAAGAAGTCACTCAACTTCTCAAATCTCTAGATTTTTGCTAAATACAGGAATTTCTCAGCCATTACTTCTTTGAATACCTTTTCTGCTCTGCCTTCTTTCTCCTTCCCATCTAGGAGATAAAGGCACTGGTGTGTTCTTACTGCTTTGTGGCCTGGCAGCCAGAAGCAGGAGAGGTAGCTTCTGCTGCTTAAGAAAGTATGAAATAAAAAGTACTTAATGGCTTTTGCAGCACACAGTGGGTATCTGAGTGCATTTACATACCCAAATGAATCTTGTCCTTTAAATTCTGGAATAAGTTTATACTTTTATTCCAAAGTTATGCCATTAATTCCAAGTCAGACTATGAGTAATAGTGTCTTATAGTCATATTTCATCTTTTAGCAAAGAAGATATTACTATCTTGATCACTTAATTCATCAGAATTGGTCCTAAGTAACTTTTGACTCTTTGCAGAAAAAAAAAAATCAAATTTATTCTTAAAGGATATATTTATTATGATCAGGGATATGGAAAAGAATGTACCAGCTTCTGAAGTCACAAAAAATGTTGGAGTCACAAAAAGATGTTGAGGAATCATGATATTCTTCAACAGCTAAACAGCTTCCCAAAGTGATTCCTTTAAAGGTGATCATACTTGTGGTATTTTAATTTTGGCATATTTGCTATTAAAAAACTAGTCAGGTTGTTTTATGACCACTATGTTTATGTCCTCGTATGTTGAGACTATTGAGGGTATGCTTGGGTGGCTCAGTCATTAAGCATCTGCCCTTGGTTCAGGTCATGATCCCAGGGTCCTGGGATTAAGCCCCACATCAGGCTCCCTGCTCAGTGGGAAGCCTGCTTCTCCTTCTCCCACTCCCCCTGCTTGTGTTCCCTCTCTTGCTGTGTCTCTGTCAAATGAATAAATAAAATCTTAAAAAAAAAAAAAGACTATTGAGGGTCCCTGGGGGAGGGGAATCTTAAACCTTGTACCTCCTAAATATTCTTGTTGAATTTTATAGCAATTCGTAGGTGCAAAGACTATTACAAATTGGGAAACTGAAAAAGGACATATATTCATAGATTCATATCAGAAGGAAACTATATCCCAATCCACATATTGAGATAATTTGGAATACATGGGAAGACTATGTTAGTATCTTTTAAACAGATTATTGCTTTGATGGTAACTTAGTTCTTAGTAAAAACTTAGTAAAACTAAGAACCACAAAGTAAACATATTGAACCCAATACTGTAAAAGCCAAATTCTGGACTTCTAAATCTTCAAGTAAAATTTTCCAAAAACCATATTGTCCTTTGCTAATGGCAAATTAAGTAGTTCTTACACATTTTTTTGAAATACAAGGCTTGTTTTTCCACTTTGATGTTTGTTTTCTTTAAGTGTAAATAAACAGAAATGGATCTTACACAGTTACTTTTTATTGATTTCCTACAATGTGCCAGGTACTGTTAGAGGTTTTCTTTTTTCTTTTCTTTTTTTCAAAGATTTTATTTATTTATTTATTTGAGAGGTAGGGGGAGAGGCAGAGGGAGAAGCAGATTCCCTGCTGAACAGGGAGCCCCACGCAGGACTCCATTCTAGGACCCTGGGATCATGACCTAAGCCAAAGGCAGATGCTTAACCAACTGAGGCCCACTATTAGAAGTTTTCATTACTTCAATATGCTATTGTTCTCAAAATAACCTTACAAAATAGGTATTTTTTATTATTTTTTAACGATTTTATTTATTTCTTTGACAGAGAGAGAGAGAGCACAAGCTGGGGGAGTGGCAGAGGGAGAGGCAGATTCCCAGCCTAGCAGGGAGCCTGAGCAGGGAGCCTGATGTGGGGCTTGATTCCAGGACCCTGGGATCATGACCTGAGCTGATGGCAGACGCTTAACCAATGGAACCACCCAGGTAACCCAGACATCTTTTTTTTTAAGTAAATCCCTATACACCTGGAGATCAAGACTCACATGTTCTACCAACTGAGCCAGCCAGATGCCCTCCAAACAGGCATTTTTATCCCTATTTGGTAGAGGAGGAAACTAAGAGAGGTCGTGTGACTGCACAGTGTTGCAAATGGAAATGGTGGAGCAGGCATGCAAACCCAGGTCCCACTGACTCCAGCGTTCACGCTGTCCCCTTTGCCCCCTGCTATACTAGAACCTTTTACCTTGAGGGAGTTGGTAGGTTTGCCAATGTAAAGAGACAATCTGGTTTCTAGGGAAAAAAGAAATAGGTTATCACTTATACTAAGCTTAAGTACTCTCCAAAAAAGCCATTTACATGACATAAATTTATCAGAGGCCAGTATGGTTTTTTAAAAAGATTTTATTTATTTACTTTGTCAGAGAGAGAGAGTGAGCACAAGCAGAGGGAGTGGCAGGGAGAGGGAGAGGCAGGCTCCCCACTGAGCAGCGAGCCTGATGAAGGACTGATCCCAGGATTCTGGGATCATGACCTGAGCCAAAGGCAGACACTTAACCAACTGAGCCACACAGGTGTCCTAAGGCCAATATGTGTTTGGATATGAAAAAGACCTAGAATTCAACTCAAAGAGCTTTATTCTCAGCCACCATTTTAATTTTACAAGGATCTAGGATATCTTTATTGCCACTACCAATACACACAAAGATTTTTAAAGTCCTGACTCAATACCTTCCATTCCCCAGAAATTAAGTCGAATCTGTACTCTTTCTCTTTCTTTCTTTTTCTTTCTTTCTTTCTTTCTTTCTTTCTTTCTTTCTTTCTTTCTTTTTTTTTTTTTTTATTAAATATGGGGCACTTCATGAATGTGCATGTCATCCTTGCGCAGGGGCCATGCTAATCTTCTCTGTATCATTCCAATTTTAGTATATGTGCTGCTAAAGCAAGAACAAGTCTGCTTTCTCAAATATACAGGCCCCAGTTTTTATAATTATATCTGGCAGGATAGTCTGGTTTATGCTGTGATAATGAGCAGCTCCAAAAATCTTGGTTGTTTAGTACAATCAAGGTTTATTTCTTGCTCATACGAAATTTGTTGTGGGTCTGGGTAGCTCACCAGGACTTCCCTCCCTTCCCTCCTCCTACCCCAATCTGCTATGGTGACTCAGAAACGTAATCTACTTCTGAGTCCATGTTTCAGCTCTTCCAGTTCAACCCAAGGTGCCTTCCACCATTGCAGTGACAGGGAGAGACTTGAGAATCGCAAACAGCTTTATGCTGCCACAGCCCAGAAATGATTTGTCACTTTTGCCCACATATCATTAGTCATGATAGTCACATGACCCTGCCCACTTGCAAGGGCATCTGAGATAAAATCTTCTGTGCATCTGGAAGAAGAGAACAAGATATAGTCGAACGCTAATAATAGCTATGTAATAAATCTGCATTATCTGTGTCTTATCTAGGCGTAGAATTAGGCTTTTGAAATTAGAACCTCTTGTTCCAGATAGGTAACCAGGGGCCATAAGGACCCAGCTTCCCTCAACATGCTGTTGCTCGGGCTTACCAATGCAAAATACTCCCATTTCTCCAGCTTTTCACTTCTCTTTGCCTTTAGCGAGAGGCCACACAGGAGCATGTGAGAGTGTGGTGTAGGGGACAGGAAGGAGGAGGAGGAGACCCTCAATGAAGAAAGGAAAGAAGGAAGGGAGAAATAAAACCCTTCACTCCCCAGCTCCTCTTCACTCCCCCCACTTTGGGCTTTGCAATTATCCTAAATCCTATTCCATTTCTTCTTCCCCCTACTCAAGCCCCCTCCTGCTCTTTAATAAATGCTCATGAAGGTTGGAATCTGGGACTTCTTTTGAACATAGATTAATCCTATTATAGTCTATAAATATTGAAAGACTTGATATTAGCACCTATATGCAAATTTTGCCCATCACTCTACCACAATAGTATAAGAGAAAAACAGAGAGAAGATAATAGCCTTTTTAAAATTACCTCTTACCTTTTCATTTTAGTCCAACTTCAACTAATTGGATGAAGCCTGCCCACAGTAAGGAAGGGAATCTTCTTTACTCAGTCTACAGATTCAAATGTTAATCTCATCCAGAAATACCTTCATAGAAAAACCTAGAATAGTGTTTGGCCAAATATCTGAGCAACCCAAGTGGCTTAGTCAAGTTGACACATAAAATTAACCATCAAATCTATTTTCCCATGGTTACAATAAGGAAAATCCCTAAGCAAATCCCAGTAGGTATATGATTAAGAGAAGTGATTGGAGAAAGCTATGAGAATCTGTCCTGTTCCACCCTACTGTATTCCTGCCTTCCCAACACAAAGGCATGTTTTTTTTTGTTAAATGAGTGAATTACTGGCACAAGAAAAGTAGCTCTTTTAAATGCTGTGGAGACTGAAAGAGGCAGACCTAAAGACTAAGTAGGACCTCCCTGGGAGTCCATAATCCCCAGAGAATCTTACTCTCTCTGTCCCCACTCTGCCTGAGAACCCTATCATCATGTTTATTATTTCAATAAGAAAATAGTCCCCGACTGCTAAAAAATGATTTAAAAACTTTGGGAACACAGGTGTTTTTACATTGGGAGAATGCTTTCTTACGTTATTCATTATGGGAAAGGAATTTTCTTTCTAAAAAGAAAGCATTTTCTTTAAATCTTTAAAAAAAAATAAAATAAAATACCACGTTTATGGAGCATTTTCTTTCTAAAAAATTTTTTTTAAAAAAGATTTTATTTATTCATAGAGAGAGAGGCAGGCAGAGGGAGAGGGAGAAGCAGACTCCCCACTGAGCAGGGATCCCAATGTGGGACTCAGTACCAGGCACTTAATGACTGTGCTACCCAGGCGCCCCATCTTTTCTTTTTTTTTAAGATTTATTTATTTGAGAGACAGAGGGAAAGAGAGAGTGTGCATGAGCGGGGGGTGGGGGTGAGAGGCGGGGGGTGAGCAAAGAGAGAGGGAGCGAGAACCCCAAGCAGAGTCACATGATGCTGTGATCACAACCTGAGCTGAAGCGAAGAATCAGACACCCAATAGACTGCCACACCCAGGTGCCCCTCGCTGCCTCTATTCTTGCTAGGACCTGCACCCCGCCTCACACATGCCTTACTGTATTTCCTCCTTGAAAAGGTCAAGGAGTTAATGATTACTTTGGGGGCTTCCAGCACAATAGAAAGCATCTAAGGTGCCTGGGTGAAGTCATCATCAAAGTTTTCCAAGACCACTGACTCCTTACCCCTTGATGCCAAGACCCCTAGCTCCAGGGCATAAGTGACTTATGGAGGACACTTGAGCACTAGTCCTTGTTTTGCCCAGGGCTTGGATGGCTGGGAGGACACATACAGCAGACCCCCATCCTTAATTAAAAAAAAAAAAAAGTCCCAAACAAAGACAAGACTCTATTTTCTGAGTCTCCCAGAAATTCTACTTGTATCTTCTCTCTCTATATATATATCTCTTCAATAAACTCTGCTCTCACTTCCTTTAGGCTCGTGTTTGATTTCCATCCTGCACAAAACCAAGGATCCTCCTGGCTGGTCGTGTAGGAATCCCCCTGGGTCCTCAGACGCAGCCAGTCTGCATCATCATTACCTTTTACTGTAGTTTCAGGAATTTTGGGATAAAAATTAGCTAGCGCATAAATGCAGGTGGGTAGTACTATCACCTGCCTTCATCTACGGCTATGTACCTGATTGCTGTCTGGTATTAATATTGACCAGCTCATAAACACATAACACCTGTACGTGGTAATTAACTGCAGCAGACTCCAATTAATTTTTTTTAAGATTTTATTTCTATATTTGACTGAAAAAGAGAGAGAGAGACCACAAGCAGAGGGAGCGGCAGGCAGAGGGAGAGGGAGAAGCAGGCTCCCCATGTGCAGGGAGCCCAGCGTACAGCTTGGTTTACCTTTCCAGGTTTAATTTCAGGAAAAAATATATCTAAAATGGGACCTTTTGAAGGACTTTTTTTTTCTTTTGGACTAAAGTAGAATAGGCATTCTAGCAGATTGTATTTTCCTTAAGTGACTGTAATATCTCTCATTCCACATGCTCTTCTTACAATGTAACTGGTACTTCTCCCATTAAGAAGCATAGTCTATGTGCTTTCTCCATAAACGTGGTATTTTATTTTATTTTTTTTTAAAGATTTTATTTATTTATTTGACAGAGAGAGAACACAAGCAGGGAGAGCAGCAGGGAGAGGGAGAGGGAGAAGCAGGCTCCTTGCTGAGCAGGGAGACCAATGCGGGGCTTGATCCCAGAACCCTGGGATCATGACCTGAGCCAAAGGCAGCCACTTAACCCACTGAGCCACCCAGGTGCCCCAAATGTGGTGCTTTTTTTGTTTTGTTTTGTTTTGTTTTGACTGCTTCAACAAATAGTTGAAATGATCCTATGTGACTTCTGAGATTAGGGCATGGAAGTCAATACAACCCCTCCATTTGAAAGAGGACTTCAACTATCCCCGTGTTGACATCAACCTTTCTAAATGGTTCTCCTTCCTAGCTTATTTTTTAACTCAGGCAAAAGACCCTATGTGCAGAGCATCCCCTGACAGAAGCTGAAACTACCCCCTCAAGCAATAAGGACTGCTGTGAGCCAGCATGACCCTGCCCGTGATTGATTTCAAGACAATGATTGACCTGACCTTCACTGCCCACCCGCACATACCCAGGGTTGGCCTCACTGAAATAAATTCTTTTCTTGGTTCACCCCCACTCATTTCTCTGACTTAGGATTTGGTGAGTGTTGAGTGGCTGGTTTGTTTGGGAGCCCTGGAGCCAGGTGCTCTTGTACCCCTGTGCCCCAGCTACACCTTGTCCTCCTGGAACTCTCTTGGAGTGCTCACTTTTGGAACACAGCTGCCAGGCAGTGAGGAAGCCAAGAAGCCACACGGAGGGGCCACCTGTAGGTATTCCAGCTCACAGTCCCAGCTGAAGCCCCAACAGCTAGCATCAACTGCCAGACATGTGAATGAACAAGCCTTCAGAGTCCAGACCCTGGCCTTGATTTTGAAATGCCGCAGCTTATGTCATGTGGTGCAGACAAGCTGTCCCGTTGAGCCTTGATCAAACTGCGTATCTGTGAGCAAAATAAATGATTGTTGTTTTTTAGGCTACTAAGTTTGCAATGACCAGATGAGTATAAATAACATAGACACTTAACATATATTTAAGTCATATTCAATCTCTTATATCAGTCTTAAATTCTACTGTACCTGGTGAAAATGAGTAAGGGACAGGCAGGGCTATGTAGGGAGAGATAGATAGGGGGCTCTGTGATTAGGCTCACAGAAATCCCAAAAATGCAGAGATGTAAGGAAACCAGAGATAAGGGAACAAACCAGACCACCCTGCCCCAGGCATGTGTGTGTGTGTGTATCTTTTTTATGATAGTCACCTGTGACCAACAAAGAACAACCAGACCCTAAAAAAAGAAGTAAGGCATTAAAGATGTTATCACCAGTCCTTACTCCAGCCAAGACATCACAAGAGTGATAAGGACATAAGCTCCCTGGTCAGTTTTAAATAAAAGACAGCCAGTGGAGGCCCATGTTGGCAACCCTGTCCAGACCCCTCTCACTCCTGAGCTCTTTTTTTCCCCCCATATCCTTGCTTAATAAACTTTTTTTTTTTTTAAGATTTTATTTATTTGTTTGACAGGGAGAGAGTATGCACAAGCAGGGCCAGCGGCAAGGGGAGAGAGAAGCAGGCTCTCTACTGAGCAGGGAGCCCGATGTGGGGCCCGATCCCAGGAATCTGGGAATCATGACCTGAGCCCAGGGCAAACACTTAACGACTGAGCCACCCAGGTGCCCCTTCTTGATAAACTTCCATCGCTTTACTCATTCTCCTTTGTCTGTGAGATTCATCTTTGACTCCATGAGACAAGAACCTAGCTCTCCTGCTTCAAAAAGTTCACATAGCACATAGAGGCACCTGCGTGGAGGGGGACGCTCAACCAACTGAGCCACCCAGGTGCCCTTAAACTACACCTTTTAGATCTGTACATTGCATTGTATAGATATTGCACAATACATAATATGCAAAAAATATAATAATAAAATGTAAGAGGGACAAAAAGATTATTTATTTGAGAGAGAGAGAGAGAGAGAGGGAAGAACAGAGGGAGAGGGACAAGCAGACTCCTCACTGAGCATGGAACCCTGAGCGCGGAATCCGATGTGGGACTGGATCTCAGGACCTTGAAATCATGACCTGAGCCCAAATTGAGCCACCCAGGCTTCCCTCAACTCTAACTGAGCCACCCAGGCATCCCTCATGTTAATTTTTGATTCTAATAACCCTATACTCTAACACTGTCATCAGCTAGATCCCAAGACCTGATCTTTACTGCTCACCTGCTTGTACCCACCAATCTTTGTCCTACAGTTTTCCTTAAGCTCTTAACTCAGGGAAAAGACCCTACACACATAGCATCCTGTGATGGAAACTGAAACTACCCCTCAAGCAATAATGACTGCCCCAATGAAGAGCTGGTGTAGACCACCCAGACCAGTCTGAGCTTAACCCCTGACTCATTCCTGCACAAATGGACCATCATGTGACCCACAGAGTGACCAACAGTTACCCTTACCTCATTATAATACTAAAATCTTCACCCAAGGAGGAGCACAAGCCTCATTTACATAACATACAATGTATGTATAGCTATGTGTCCTTAAGGTGCTTGTGAGATCTTAAGCCCACCTCTACATATAACACTAAGCCTCCCTTATCTAAATATTCATCCTAACCCTAGATAAAAGGAACTCATTCTTCCTTGCTCAGGGGTCATGGCTTTGGAAGTTACTTCCTATGATCTTCTTATTTGCTGCAAATAAAGTTACCTTTGTGTGACAACTCACCTGGTATAGTTCCTGATGTAGGAAAGAACCTTAGGATTCGAAGTTGACGGCCAAGAGAGAATTCTGGAGATGTTTTTGGTGCAAAGAGGTGGTTTTAGCATGGGGACAGGACCTGTAAAGGACCTGAAAGAGCTGTACCGGGGTCATGAGGAGTGGCCCATTATAAACTTTCAAGTTGGGAGGGGGTTAGGGCTAGCTAAGTGTCTAAGGAACTTGGAAGCAAGGTTTCCAGGACCCTGAGGGGGCTAGCTATTATTGCGAAAATGTCATTTATTACCGTCTAATAAAACTTTAGTCGTGAGACCTTTCAGATGCATATCGGTGGGCCATATGCTTGGGGGGTGATTGCCAACAGGTATCTTGGGGGGGGTTTCGAGATAAGGGAAATTTTTAAAGGAATTTTTATGTGTTAAAGTAGAAGTATAGGATGGGGGGGTTGGGCTAGGATCATCTTTTACCCTTGGCAAAGTCGGAAGGTCACCCTGCCTGTTTCAAGGACTTGTCAATGGGCTGTAGGTAGTAAGGAAATTTAATAATTTGTCTTCTACCTCTGTTTCCCACATCGGTTCCTATCTGTGACTCACCAAGGAGCTAACTCAGGTTAGTCTGTTTACAATACCAATCTAGGGGTTGTAGAGAATTTACTGGTTATCTTTTCGGAATAAAAAAATGAGAGGTTTCTTGCTTTATTAAACCCCTTATATCTACAAAATTGACTCTTTTCTACATCTTTTTTTTTTTTTTTTAAGATTTTATTTATTTATTTATTTGTCAGGGCTGGGGGTAAGAATATACAAGCAGGGGGAGCATCAGGCAGAGGGAAAAGCAGGCTCCTAGCCCAGCAAAGGAGCCTGATGTGGGTCCTGAGCCAAAGGTAGACGCTACTGACTATGCCACCCAGGCGTCTCTCTTTCCTACATCCTTATCATCCTTTTTAGCAGTTTTGAGTAGGGAGTGGCAGGTAAAGAGCTATTTTTACAACAGCTACTAAACAAGTCATTTACACACATTCTTCCTCAACCTTTCTTAAAGGAATGTGCTGGTTGTTACTGAATGACTACTACATTTTGTTTTGTAATGATTATAGTGCAAGGGGTTTAAAAATATGCTTGGAGGCTAAGAACTAATTTTAACTACTGGAAATGGCTTTTTTTTTTTTTTTAAACAAAATACACAATTGATCAGTAATTTTGTTGTGGGAAACAAAGGCAGAAGGAAATGTAGATAAAATTCAATGTCCTTATAACCTGCAGCCCATTTACAAATACTTGAGGCAGGTACAGTATAATGTTCCTCCAGGAACCTCCCAACTATCTTAATGTTAACACCCTGGTAGAGGGAAAAGTAACTTTGGTTTGACAATAGCTAGGCCTTGGGTATCCTGTGAGTCTTCTTTAGCATAAGAAAATCCTTTTGGAACTTCCTTTACCTTTACTTCCCCAACCTCAAAGTACATAATCCGTTGCTCCTCCCAATCCTGGAGCAGTAGCCCAAGGTCCTGTCCTTAAGCTTTAATAAAACCACCTTTTTTTAAAATGTTTTTTTATTACGTTATGTCAGTCACCCTACAGTACATCCCTGGTTTCTGATGCAAGGTTCGAGGATTCATTAGTTGCGGATAACACCCAGTGCACCATGCAATATATGCCCTCCTTACTACCCATCACCAGTCTATCCCATTCCCCCACCCCCTCCCCTCTGAAGCCCTCAGTTTGTTTCTCAGAGTCCATAGTCTCCCATGCTTCACTCCCCCTTCTGATTACCCCCCTTTCTTTATCCCTTTCTTCCCCTACCGATCTTCCTAGTTCTTATGTTCCATGGATGAGAGAAATCATATAATTGTCTTTCTCTGCTTGACTTATTTCACTTAGCATTATCTCCTCCAGTGCCGTCCATGTTGCAGCAAATGTTGAGAACTCATTCTTTCTGACAGCTGAGTAATATTCCATTGTATATATGGACTACAGCTTCTTAACCCAGTCATCTGTTGAAGGGCATCTCGGTTCCTTCCACGATTTAGCTATTGTGGATAATGCTGCTATGAACATTGGGGTGCATATGGCCCTTCTCTTCACTACGAATAAAACCACCTTTTGCAGTGAAGCCATCTTAAAAATTCTTGGCAGTGGGCTCTGGACCCCAACAACACTAACATTCCAAAAGTACATTATTTTTGCCTCTCCTCTTTTTATGGCCTCTGAAATGTTTAAAATAACTGCTTACATGGAGGATTATTACGTGCAGATATTGTGAGAACATAATAATGTACAAGATATGGAGGGCTTTTTTGCCCTTTAAAGACTTGGTGTCTTGTACGGTGTAAGTGAAATGGTCACATTGTGGCAGGATCACCCTTGAGACCACCAAGAATTTCGGTAATTTTTTTTTTTTTTTTAAGTTATCTCCACGCCCAACATGAGGCTTGAACTCACAAGCCCAAGATTAACAAGAGTCCCATGTTCTACCGCCTGAGCCAGCCAGGTGCCCCAGCAAATTCTGTAATTCTAACAAATTCTTAAGAGCTAGTATTCAGGGACCTAACGCTATCAGTAATATTTTAAAGCCCTCTACCAGCTCCTTCACTAATTAAAAAGAAACCAGTTTCCATAACGTCAAAGCAGCACCTTTGTCTTTTCCTGTCTCATTTCTCCTTTTCTCCAGATCCTTTCTCTGGATGCGGTACATGTTCCTTTTACTACTCAGCTACCCTACCGTTTCTTGTTCACTTGGTTATCCGAGCTTCCCAACTTTTAGCATCAGCTGCAGGAAGTTGCTCCCTCCCCAAATATTCATTCTTCGGATTGCACCACACTTGGGCTGTTCTGCATACCTTTTATAAATGAGACTCAGTAAAAAAACTCCAGGAAACCTTGCACCGGATTCCTAAATTTTATCTTTCATCTTCAGCTACACCCAAGGCGTCACTGAGGGGCCAAAAACTGGGACACCTGCTCAAGTGACAGCGTAGTGTAATTATGTGCCTCTCAGCCAGCCCCTGCTGAAGAGAGAAGGCGCAATAACCACAGGAATAAATTAAGCGAAGCAGGGAAAGCGCCTTGAAAGCATCCACCGCAGCCAAATTAGGACCCTCCGCGCCTCCCACACTTCAGCCTTGGCAGCCACCCTTGGAAGGGCCAACATGGCGCCATCCCCGCGGCCCCCTCGGCGTGGGGGGCGGAGCCGCGCGCGTCACGTGACCGCCACCCCACCCACTCCTCCCTCTGCCGGCGATGCTCCCTTCCCTGCTCCTGGAGCGCGCCCGGAGTCCGGCGGTGCGCAGACGGTGCCCTGCCCCTTAAGGGGCGTCCTCCCTTTGTCACGGCGCGTCCGCGAGCATCTCTCCTGGCAGCAAAGGCAGGAGCAGTGGCAGAAAAGGGGGCGCTAGGCCGTGCAGAGGCAAGGGGCTGCAGAACGGTGACCCTGCCGCTGACACCAAGGCAGGAGGTCGGAGCCCCGGACTCGGGGCTGGGCCAGAGGACACCGCGCCGGCGTCCTGGGGGACGGCTAGGCGCGTGAGGGCGAGGCCGTTGGAGAGATTCAGGGCATTCCTCCCAGACCGTAGGTGCCGTCGGGGACTCCGAGGTCCCCTCGGAGCTCCGGTCACTTGGCTTGAGCATTTCACAGGTTTCCCATCGCCATCCAATCCCTCAAAGCCGGCAGGATTGAAGAACGGCCTCAGCCAAATGTTCTCTTCCTTCTGAGGAGAGGGGTAGAGCCCGTCAGCCGGAGGCGACTCGAGAGGGATGGCCCGGCCCTCGAGGGGTGGAAGGAGCAGAGGCTGAAGAGGGCGGCGGGAGCGGGGAGCGCCCTCCTTGACTATCAGATGCCTCCTGTGTTTCCATCTCTGCCGAGTGGGCTTGGCGGCGCTGACTACCCGAGAGGAGGGACGGACGCGGCTCGGCCGGCTCTGACCGTGCCGCCTCCATGTGGCTGCTGACGGGGACCCAGGGGGGAACCGGCTTGGGGCGCAGCCTCGCCCTCCTCCCTCCCCGCCTCCCAGGCTCCGGGGCTGGCGATGTGGAGACGTGAGGGGACCCGCGGCTGCCCCGGGTTCTCCAGGACTCCACCAGGCGCCCGCGCGTTCTACCGCACCCGGGGCAGGAGCGACCCAGGCGGAGCTCCGTGGTGGGCGGACGGGCGGGCGACGAGCGGAGCCGGAATCCCTTCCTCGCCATGGGACACAACGGCAGCTGGATCTCCCGGAACGCCAGCGAGCCGCGCAACGCGTCGGGCGCGGAGGCCGGGGGCGCCAACCGCAGCGCGCTCGGGGAGTTCGGCGAGGCTCAGCTGTACCGCCAGTTCACCACCACCGTGCAGGTCGTCATCTTCATAGGCTCGCTGCTCGGTAAGCCGCCCGCGGGGGCGCCTCCAGGGTGGGCTTCCCCGAGCGAACAGGCTCGGAGAGGGCACGGGATCGGGGGCCGCCGGAGCGGCGGTGTGCCTGGCAAAGTGGAGAGAGTGGGGTGTAAGAATGCGGGGGTAGCTGCTGGGAAGTTAAGCAGGGACGGTCGACTCCAGCCCCCAAGCTGGAAGCGGAAGAGTTCTCGTAGGGCTTTGTCCCGGTCCGAGGACCGTGCCTGGTACAGGCGGAGGTCCGCCTCCCGGGCAGCCCTTGCGGAATGCTTCGGGATGGGCACAACCCTGCCCAAAATTATTCCTCACCTCTTGTGTGCGAGGTCCGAGCGCTGGCCCGAGCTCCTGTTTATAAATAGCGAGGCACAAAGATGCTGTTTTGTTGCTGATGACTGATGTGTTTTGCACTCCCATCTATTCCCTATATACAAAATTATTTTGAAAGAGCTTTATTTTGCGCTTGTTTTATGGCTTGCTTCTTGGGAACATCGACCTGCTTGCTGGTAAACAGCCCTGTGGAGTTAAACTCTATGTTGCCTTCTGATATTTTTAGAAACCCCAAACAAAATAAATCCCAGCATATTTCTCTACTATGTTTAGTTTGAAGTACAAAATACACAGATTTAGGTATACTTGTTCAAACGAACTGAAATGAGTGGTTAGTAAAAACGTTTGTATACTAGCTTGAGAATTACCTGTACTTCTGGTAGGTACTCTTTAAATGATAAATGATAACAATATTCATTTCTGTTGAGGTTAGTTGAACATGTTGCACATTACTTGTAAATATGTAACTTCCCTTCAAATGTAAATTTTCTGATGTGGCATTTAAATGGATGTAAAAAGATAGGATTATGTGTTGATACTGTGGTCAAGAGCAGTCTTAAAGTTTCGAAGTAGGAATGGGTATTTTGCAGACACCTGTGAATTTCCATGGAAATCAAGATAAGTGACATCAAAAAGACTGGAAAAATTTTAAATGTTTGGCATTTCCCTTCATCATTTCTCTAATTGTCATCATCCTGTCCCACTGTGTATTTATTTTCCACTTTTTGTCATGAGGGCATTTTCAGGAGTAGGCATAAATGTGGCTATGTCTAAGTGTGTGTGTGTTGTGTTTTTATGAGTAGAGTGGTAAATGCATATTGATAAAGCAAATGCTTGTGTATCAAATATTTTCAGTATTCATTTAACAAACACTGAACACCTACTAGGTACCATGCACAATGAGTTGTAGATCATTAGGAGTTCAATTCTAGTGTTGTCATGTTCACTTAAAGTGTAGATTTTTGGGGAGAGTAGAAGTGGCTGCATTTTTATTTCTGCAAGGTTTTTACCCTGTATATATATGTACATATTTTGTTTTCTTTTCTCCATTGGGAACTCTAACCATGAAGAAAGGTGATGTTGGGAGAAATTTTCCCATAGTTTAACTCCAAAATTTTGAGTACTGTTGAAATAGAAAACGGAGCATGTATGTAAAGGGCATAGCAAATAGTGCACACTTAATGTTAGTTCTGCTTCCATTGTACCATGTATTTTTGTAAATTGCATTGGATTCGAGAATTGCTAGGTAGGGATGTCCAGGTGGCTCAGTCGGTTAAGCATCTGACACTTGATCTCAGCTCAGGTATTGGTATCAGGGTGGTGAATTAAAGCCCCATGTTGGTGGGCATAGAGCCTTCTTTTTTTAATTTTTATTTTAGAAAAAATTATTTACGTATTTGACTGAGAGAGATCATGAGCAGGGGGGAAAGGTAGAGGGAAGAAGCAGACTCCCTGCTGAGCAGAGAGCCTGATAGGGCACTGGATCCCAAGACGCCAGGAGGGCACTGGATCCCAAGACGCCAGGGCCGGAAAACGACTTGAGCCACAGGCAGACATTTAAAGACTGAGCTGCCCCAGCCCCCCCCCCCCCCCGGGGCATAGAGCCTTCTTAAAAATAAATGGAAAAAAAAAAGAATTCTTAGGTAATTCTGCCCTTATTTCAACTCTTTTTCCCCACAGTGATTTAATTGACAGGCAAGAACTATTGTGGATTTCTCCCACGAGGAGACTGATTTTCCTCTTGACCTTTTAGTTATGCCTGGCTTGGCTAAGGAGGACATAATTTTCTCCCTTCCACATTACTTGGCTCGCCTAAGAGAGAATTCCATTTGCTCCTTTTTCTTTTCAGAAAAAGTATAAATATGGTTAAATTTCTTGAAATCAAAAGTCAGGGAACTTGGGCAAAAGGAAAGACAGCATGGGACACCTGGGTGGCTGTCAGTTAAGGGTCTGACTCCGAGTTTCTGCTCAGGTTGTGATCTCAGGGTCCTGGGATTGAGCGCCCCCTCCAGCTCTGCGCTCCATGCGGAGTCTGCTTGTCCCTTTCCATATTCTCCTCTCCACTCCTCAAACAAACAAACAAACAAACAAACAAACAAACAAACAAAATCTTCAAAAGGAAAGGCATTTCAGGTTTCCTTTTTTTAAAAGATTTTATTTATTTATTTGACAGAGAGAGACAGCCAGTGAGAGAGGGAACACAAGCAGGGGGAGTGGGAGAGGAAGAAGCAGGCTCCCAGCAGAGAAGCCTGATGCGGGGCTCGATCCCACAACGCCCCCTGAGCCAAAGGCAGACGATCAACGACTGCGCCACCCAGGCCCCCAACATTTCAGGTTTCCTTAACATTTTAGCTGAATCATAACATTGCCTCGTGTACTTACTTACTGGTATTCTTAATTCATTGTTTTTGAGGATTTGACCTGTATAAACGTATCTGTGTAATTGAATCCTCCTGGTGATGCCAGCTGAGACTCAGAGCTTAAGTTGCAAAGCCGTGTACAGTCAGTTGCAAGGAAAGTAAACTTGGGAAGTATAGTTTCATGAAAGCTCCCTCCCCCCCAGAGAAAACTCACAGATGAAGAATAAAAGAAAAGCATTTATTATGGAAGAATCTTTAAGGGTGAAAAGTAAATGGAGGATGGAAATCTAGAATAGCATGTGATGCTGATTTAATCTGCTTGTTTCTCCTCTCTGCAAACATAGGCAAATGAGTTTTTCTTTTATTTTTTCCCTTTAAACAAACTCAGATATGCTTCCTAGATTGTCTAAATAGATTTTTTTCATTAGAAGTTTTAAAGGCCCACTGTTACGTGAAAATGATTCCTTTGTACTATTGCTGTTTTACAGTCTTTTTGGAGACTTTTAGTGCTCTGTATGAGGGGAAAAAACCCAACTTGGAATGACTGTAATATTCAAGCCACAGGGAACATTAATTGCTTTCAGAATGAACTCTTGAATTATGTATAATACTTTCCAAATAATGCTTTTTGAGGCTTTGTATAAACTAGTGTTTCTCAGCCTTTAAAAAAAATTTTTTTTATTTATTTGAGAGCGAGAGCACAGAGGGAGCATGAGGGGGAGGCGCAGACTCCTTGCTAAGTAGGGAGCCCAACATGGGGGCCCGACCCCAGGACCATGACCCAAGCCAAAGGCAGACGCTCAGCCGACTGAGCCACCCAGGCACCCCTCTCAGCCTTCTTTATGCAACATCTTGGGTTATCTAAAGATATGTTCTAGATCTTGAAAGAGTCAAATGATGTATTTTATATTTTTATTTTTTTTTAAGATTTTATTTGACAGCGAGAGCACAAACGGGGGGCAGCAGGGAGAGGGAGAAGCAGGCTCACCGCTGATCAGGGAGCCCGATGTGATGCGTGGGGCTCCATCCCAGGACCTGGGATCATGACCTGAGCCGAAGGCAGACGCTTAACCAACTGAGCCACCCAGGTGCCCTGAAGGAGTCAAAATAATTTAGATTTCCCTTTACTAAATACATGGCACACAACACTTCTAATAGGAACAGTGTAAAATCAAAGACTCAAAAAGAAGGAATCACCATTTCCAATAACTGCTTTGGATCTAACTCCTCAGAGTCGTTCCCTCCCTTTTTCCCACTCCTCTGTGATTCACAGTCCAGGTGCATGGAAAGCTAGGCCCCTCTCTGGTGCTTTCACTTGACAAAGGTCAGTGGCTGTTTCGAAGCCTGTTACCTCTAGGCTCCCCCCTTGCATAAATTGCCTCTCATCTGTGCTTGTTATCATTGGAGGCATTTAGGAGGTTTTTGTAAATGAACTTGCTCTTATTTAAAGAAAATGAGCATTGTAGACAATAGCCAACAAATTATTTATCTTTCCTCACCAATGGTCTATAGTATGAAATTGATGACCTTAAATAAATCCATCTTGTCTGTGGCCTGAGTCCTTGAGGTGGGTTATTGAAGTATTCAGTATTCATTTCAAAGGAAATACAGGGAATTGTCTTACTGAATTGATCTGACAGATGATATGGATAAATACCATTTTTGCTCATGATTTTTTTTTAAAGGATTTTATTTATTTTAGAGAGCATGTGTGAGAGAGAGCATGAGCAGGTGGGAGAGGGAGAAGCTGGCTCCCTGTTGAGCCAGGAGACTGGCATGGGGCTTGATCCCAGGACCCTGGGATCATGACCTGAGCCAAAGGCAGAGGCTTAACCGACTGAGCTACCCAGGCACCCCTGCTCAGGATTGTTCGTAGTCTTTCCACAAAACCATATTGGGCACCAACAATGTTTATAGAACTTGTTTGACAGAGAAATATTCTTGTGTTTTTGATAGTAGTTGCAATTAACCAAATAATAGCTGGCTAATTCTTGGAGTTCCTTAGTTAAATGTTTTTTGTGTTTGTTTTTTTATTTAAAGATTTTATTTATTTGTCGGAGAGCGAGCGAGCGCCCGCACAAGCAGGGGGAGCTGCAGACTCATCCCAGGAGCCTGGGATCATGACCTGCGCCAAAGGCAGAAGCTTAAGTGACTGAGCCACCCAGGCATCCCCTTCAGTTAAATGTTTGATAGAAATAGTGTTAATACTAGTTTGTGCTTATGAGTCATAATTATACAGGATGACTTTTAGTTAACCATAATTATAACCAATAATAATGTAATATTATCAGCCTTATTTTACCTGCTTTTAGGTATGCCTGGAAACCTAAGTAGACTAAATCAAGAATATGATGTCTTGGATTGACCTAAGAAGTTTGAAATAGTGAGGTCAGTAGTTATCAGCCTGTGTAGGTGAACTCCTATAGTATTGACTCAAATTCTTTCACATTGTCTTTGATTTCCGTGTGATATGTGCATTCTCCCCCATTCTTTTATACTGTAGTATGTCAGGTGTAGAAAAGAAATTTAACTTCCATCTGAATGAAACACTTCTGTTAACACTGTGCTTCTCATTACTAGGTCTTCAGTGTATGTATCCCTCCACTTTTTAATTCCTTCAGGAAATTAAATTCTACTGTGAAAACTTAAAATAGTAGCTTTATTGAGATAAATAAAATTCCTGCACTACACAATTCACCCAATTATAGTATACAGTTCAGTGGTTTTAAGTATATTCACAGCTAAGCAATGATTACCACTATCAAATTCCAGAACTTTTTTTATCATCCCAAAAAGAAACCACGTACCCGTTAGTAGTTGCTTCCTGTTCCCCTTCAATACCCTGAGCCCTAGGCAACTACTAATCTACTTTCTGTGTTGGTGGATTTGTTCTGGACATTTCGTATGTATGGAGTCATACAATATGTGGTTCTTTGTAATTGGCTTCTTTCAGCTACCATCATGTTTTCAAGGTTCTGGGTTGTAGCATAATTTTTATTCCTTCTATTACTGAGTAGTAATCCATTTTATGGGTGTATCACCTTTATCCATTCATCAGTTGATGGACATTTGAGTTGTTTTCACTTTGTGGTTGTTATGAGTAATGCTACTCTGAGCATTTGTGTGGACATAATGTTTTTAATTCTCCTGGGAATATAGCAAGAGTGAAATTTCTGGGTCATAAGGTAATCCTAAATTTATTCTTTTAGAAATTGCCAGACTGCTTTCCAAAACGGCTGCGTCATTTTACATTCCCACCAGCAGTGTACAAAGGTTCTGATTTCTCCACATCTTTGCCAACATTGGGTTTTTTGTTGGTTTTATTTGGTTATAGCCGTGCTAGTGGGTATTAAATGGTATCTCATTATGGTTATAATTTGCATTTTTTAAAAAAAGATTTGTTTATTTTAGAGAGAGCATGAGCTGGGGAGGAGCAGAGAGAGAGAGAGAGAGAGAGAGAAGCAGACTCCCCACTGATTGCAGAGCCTGACATGGGGCTTGATCTCATGACCCCTGAGATCAAGACCTGAGCCGAAATCAAGAGTCGGATGCTTAACTGACGAGCCACCCATGTGCCTGATTTGCATTTTTATAAAATACCTTATTTATTTATTTGAGAGAGAGCATGAGTGGGGAGGGGCAGAGGGAGAAGAAGGCTCCCTGCTGAGCAAGAAGCCTGTTGCTGGGCTTGAATCAGGACCTGAGCCAAAAGCAGACGCTTAATGGACTGAGCCACCCAGGCACCCCAAGTTGTAAGCATTCTTTATATATTTTGAACACTAGATTCTTCTTGATATGTGACTGGCAAAATTGTTCTCCCATTGTGTGGATCGTCTTTTCGTTTCATTATTGGTGTCCTTTTTAAAACCATAAAGGTTTTAAATTTTGATGAAGTCCAATTTATCTAAACTTTTTTGTTGTTGCTTGTGCTTTGGGTGTCCTAAGAAACCATTGCCTAATTCAAGCTCATGAAGATACACTCTTATGTTTTCTTCTAAGAGATTTATAGTTTTAGTTAGGTCTTTGATCCATGTGTGTTAATTTTTGGATATAGTGTGAACTAGGGGCCTAAATTGATTATTTTATCTGTGGATATACAGGTGTCTCAGCATCATTTGTTGATAATACTTTTCTTCCCCGTTGAATTGTCTTGGCACTCTTGTCGATCCTGGGAAAACTTTTGACACCGTTGTTCCATTGAAGGATTTTCATAAACCTTTGACAAGGAATAAATAAAAGGAAAATGAATCTTTTTCCCCACTGGTAATTTACTTTATGTGCTTTAAAAACAATCTGAGACTTTCCCAGAGGCATGGAGGTGAATGACCTATCTAATGTATTAATAGAGACTTACTTGCAGTATAATCAGGTAATTGCTTTTTTCTGGGTTTCTTAGATTCTTCCACCTAGACTAGCAATTAGGTCCCTTTTCATGTGTGCTCATATGCCTTGTCTCTGTTAAGGCTCAGTCATTTGTAATTATCTGGCTTTATAGTAACTCTGCTACATTAATGTTGTTTCTAACAGGAATTGCTGTCACCTAAAAAAACTAACCCCAGAAATATTTACAACAATTTCACCTTTACAAATGTTTCAACAGCAGTGAGCCCACTGGGGCAAGAAGACGGATTTAAAGTTCAGTCCATTGTTTTGTTTTTCTTTAATTTCAAAAATTCTTTTATTTATTTATTAATTTAAAATTTTATTTATTTGATAGAAAGAGAGAGCAGAAGCAGGAGGAGTGGCAGGCAGGGGGAGAGGGGAAAAGCAGGCTCCGTGCAGAGCAAGGATGCCAGGACTCTGGGATTATGACCTGAGCTGAAGGCAGATGTTTAACCGACTGAGCCACCCAGGCACCCTTTTAATTTCTATTTTTAGTAATCACTATACCCAGCATGGGGCTCGAATTCTTGATCCCAAGATGTAGTGTCATATGCTCTACTGACTGAGCCAGCCAGGTGCCCCTGTTCTGTTTTAATTTTACCTGGTCCTATTTTATTCTGGATCTTAGTCTGTGGTCTTGTGCTACTGAAGTGCAGAATTGCTTTGCTTAGAATTAGAAACGTAACCTTTGCAAGGACCCCCTTCCCAATCAGAGCAGTATTTATTTGGTGTTAAAGTCTTAAATATGTTGCTAGTTAAGGTATAGTAGTAGAATTTTTTGATGCTGGGAGACAAAGCAACTAATTTATTGCCTGGAATTTTCATATTTAGTTACTTTTTTTTTTGGTTCCCTGTTCTTGGCCCTAAACAAACATGGTTCTGCTAGAAATACTCTCTTACTTTATTGGGTGAGATTTTGTAGAATGGGAGGAAATTTGTCTCACAATGGAAACAAACTGACATGGCTCTGGTTTTTCTCTGGGATGCCCGAGTTTGTGAAAATATCCCTTCTGTAGAGTTCACCAAAGAGTTTCTCTACGTGTCATATTTCTAAACAAGCCATTTAGATTGGGTAGTGACTGGAAGTTGTTGTGAAAATGATTTTATTGTCCAGGAACTTCCACACTGGCTGGTTGAAAAATCGTTATTGGTTATATAGCACAAAAACCGAGAGGAGTTTTTGGCTAGATTTGGAGATACAAGTGACTTGAGGTAAAATCTGGAGGTAGGATTTAACCCAGGCAAACCTCAAAAGTAAGAAAACTATCTTCAGAAAATCAACCCCCCAGTTTTAAAGTTGTATGTTCTTGTGTTCATTCCATCTCTTCTCAGATACCTCAGATTTTCTCTTGTCCTTTTGGATGCCCAGCGACCACCTTATTTTGAGTTGCTTACTTGAATTCTCTTGCGAGCTTAATAGTATCTGTATTCCATTCCCTCCTGGTGGAAGGCTAAACAAGCAGCAGATCACTTTAGATGTAGATGTTGACAGATGTAAATGTGTGAATATATTGACCTTTAAGGCATTCTTTTTTTTTTAAGAAGTTCACTATCTTAAGCAAAAAGAGTGACTAAATTGAGCATTTCATAGACTTGACAGATGATGAAAAATGGGTGAGGCAGGTCTTTTAGGAACCTCCAGTCACATCGTATAGACAAGCCTGTTGCACAGAAGGCATTTAGAGAAGTTGAGGGTGTAAGCTGAGCTCACATCTGGCGCATAAAGGAGTAGTTTCAGTTGATAACTAGCGTCCCGTTTCATGAGTTTGAACGTGCTAGTTCGGATGGTACTTCGAGGTGTTTATTGTGTCTGCTGATTGTCTCTTGTGGTGGGTCATTTCCTTCTGTGTTGCTAAGTTGTTGACTGGGATTCCATCTCCTTTTTCTGCAGCATTCTGTGAGATGTTGGCTGTAGAAGTGGCCTCCAGACCAGTTTCACATTGGCTTTTTTTTTTTTTTTTTAAAGATTTTATTTATTTATTTGTCAGAGAGAGAGGGGGGCAGGCAGGGGGAGAAGCAGATTCCCCGCTGAGCAGGGAGCCCGATGCGGGACTTGATCCCAGGACTCTGGGATCACGACCTGAGCTGAAGGCAGATGCTTAACTGACTGAGCCACCCAGGCATCCCTCACACTGGCTCTTGCCGGGTGTCTTAGGGTCATCACTGGCCCAAGACCTCAACTGCAGGAAAAGACATTTCCTTGTCATCTCTCTGAGGTAGAGGATACTTTTTTACCCTCTCTTTCATTGAGGTGGCCACGCTTTGAGGATTCTTGTTTTATGCAGGGGTTTCCATTGCGCTATCTGCGTGAGGTGTGTTCAAGGTCAGTTCGGTGCCTGTGTGGGGATTGACGCTCAAAGTTAGCTGTGAGGGCCTGTTTCCTTTTCTGAAATCATCCCTTAATGCAAGCACTCTGGTCACTGTTTCAGGTACCTGGGAATTTCCTTTTACGTTTCAGTTGTGCATTCACAGATGTCTTCTATTTTATCCAGCCTTCTAGGTGTTTGCAGCAGTCTTCCAAGTTCTGCCCTGTCACCGGAATCCGAAGTTGGAGAATAAGCAGAAAAAAATAGAAGCAGAACTTGCAGTGATGGCTAGACATGATTCTAGGAGATAGGTAGCCAGAAGTTAGGTCACTGTCAAGTGGGGTGGTGGCATCTGCTCAGAGGAAGAATACCTTAGAACATTAAGGAAAATAACTTAGTAAGTGGAATGAGAGGACAGGGAGCTCAAAGTTTAGGAAGCTAGTCCATAAAACATTAAGAATGTGTATATCTGTTTATATATTGCCAATATTTGATCATTTTGATGTTTGACGATGTATTAACTGTAGTTTCATGTGATTCAGACTTATAGTTTTTTTTTAAGGCAGACAGATTTTTTTTCGAAATAAATTAGGGTTCATGGTAGCATATTTTAAAACAATTTTCTGTACAACTACCTGATTACAAAATACTGGACAATCGATCATACACAGATTTGAACTGGGTATGAAGAAAGGAGCCCCCTGTCTTTTTTTTTTTTTTTTTTTTTTTTTTTTTTTAATTTAAGTTCAGTTAGGAGCCCCCTGTCTTTTGAAGGTATCTGGAAAGCAGTCTAAGGTGAAGTTTGGGAGGTTTGGAAAGAAGAGTGTGGAAGCCCATATGTATTGGGGTGCCTGCATGCCACAGTCAGTTGAGCATCCGACTTTCGGTTTTGGCTCAGGTCCTGATCTCAGGGTCTTTGGATCGAGTCCCCACGTAGGGCTCCATGCTTAGCATGAGTCTGCTTCAAGACTTCTCCCTTTCCCTCTCCCATTCCCCGCACCCCCACCACTCTTGCATGTGTGCTCTCTCTCTCATAAATCTTTTTAAAAAGGAGAGAAGCCCATATGTATCTAAGCACCCGTTTCTGATACACTGCTTTTGCATTTGCAAGCATTTTCCAGGGAAATGCCTTCAAATGGACTCAAGCAGTATTTTTTTTTAAGGTTAAAAAAAATTTTTTTTTAAAGATTTTATTTATTTGACAGAGAGAGAGAATGAGCACAAGTAGGTGGAGCGGCAGGCAGAGGGAGAAGCAGGCTCTCAGGGAGCCTGAGGCAGGGCTTGGTCCCACTGAGCCTAAGGCAGATACTTAACCCACTGAGCCACCCAGGCGCCCCAGGATTTTACTTTTAAGTAATCTCCACACCCAATGTGCAGCCTGAACCCACAACCCTGAAATTAAGAGTTGGATGCTTTATCAGCTGAGCCAGCCAGGCAACCCGGACTCATACAGTATTTTGATTGGTGGACGTATTTGATTCTGAAGAATTCTGGGAAATATTTTTTTTCTGGCCCACAGTGAAATTTTGCTTCACCAGATCTGAGATGCTCTGAAAAACTACCAAATTAAACCACAAATGTCTAGGCACCTTAGCACTTTAAATAAACTTCTAACAATGTTTTATTAAAAGTTTTGGAATTCAGTTTTTTAAAAAAGTTGTTTCTGGTGAAAGTTTCCGGCTGAGGGGCAAAATTATAGAGGTAGAGGCAGAGCCTGTAACCATATAATCTTTCTGGCTACCTGACTTTTTTGAGGGTTTTTAAAAACACAAAAAAATTATTAATGAGTTATCATAAACCCACAACTCAGAGATAACAGATGTTAGCATTTTGTCATGTTTGTATAAAAATAAAATGTTCAGGTACATTTGACACTCCTGTGATGCCTCTCCTCATTCCGCCCCCCCCCCCCCCCCCCACATTTTCCAGATCTGATGGCTACCCGGAATTGGGTGTCCAGTTTAAACTTCCTTCCTGTCTGTGCCCTGTTGGTGCTGCCTATTGCTGGCTGGCCTGTGACCATGAAGTTTCTGTCAGTAGTGCTTACTCAGTGCCTAGTGCCTGGTCACATGACTTCGTGTATGCAGTGTTGATTTACAACTAAAGGTCACCTTGTCTAGGAAAACTGCATGTGGGCAGTTCAGGAAACTCACAGGGGGTCTAATGAGGAAAGACAAGGACAAGGAAGGTTTTGCTAATGGGAGCTGGGTGCTTCCTGTGTAATGGAGGTATACCCTTGACTTACCTGCCAGTGTGGTATCTACCGGTCAAGAACATTCCTTTTATTTTACATTTACATTGGGTTTTATGGTGTATAACATACCACGTTGTTCCATTCGATCACAATAACATTATGAAATAATATAGGGACATTTTCTGTTTTTTTTTCCCCCTTAACATACTCCTTTACCCTAAAGCACTGCTCTCTGTAAGATACGCACACCTATGAGTGAGCCTCCCTTCCAGTGTTCATCAGGGATTTTAGTTGCAAACAACAGAGCCTGTTGTCAAAAGAAGACACAGTTACAGAAGCATTCAGTAAAGAAAAACATTTTACTTGGGGGCACTTGGGTGGCACAGCGGTTAAGCGTCTGCCTTCGGCTCAGGGCGTGATCCCGGCGTTATGGGATCGAGTCCCACATCAGGCTCCTCTGCTGTGAGCCTGCTTCTTCCTCTCCCACTCCCCCTGCTTGTGTTCCCTCTCTCGCTGGCTGTCTCTCTCTCTGTCAAATAAATAAATAAAATCTTAAAAAAAAAAAAAGAAAAGAAAAACATTTTACTTGCAAAGATTGATTGCAAGGGAGGTCAGGTTGTAGAAGGAGTGGTTTGCCAATTGAAATGTACAACAGGTATTTAACAGAAGGCAACCACAAGATGACCATATTTACAGTTACTGTGTGTGTTGTGGGGAAAAAAGCAGTTGTCTCATGTGAGTGTTACAACCTCAAAGATTATGTCATGCCTTCAGATATCAGCACTGTAAAAGCCAACGGAGTTGCAAATCAGGAAGGTGGTTTTTATTAGGGCTCACTTACAGGAAGGTTTCAAGATTTCATTTATATTGTGGACCAGAACTAGACAGTGGATCTTGAGTCTTTTTTTTTTTTTTTAAGATTTTTTATTTCTTCATTTGAGAGAGGGAGAGAGCATGAGCAGATGGAGAGGCAGTTCTCCCTGATGAGCAGGGAGCCCGATGTAGGGCTCAATCCCAGGACCCTGGGATCATGACCTGAGCCGAAGGCAAACGCTTCACTGACTGAGCCACCCAGGCGTCCAGATCCTGAGTCTTTCAATGTTTTTATTTTTGGGGAGGGAATGGGGCTTAGGAAGCAAGTGTTTGCTTTCTCATGGTGGGACAGAATGGGCACATCATTGCACAGTGTGTCAGGGTAAGGTGTGTTACTTCTATACCAAACTAGCCAATTTATGAAGAAGGAAATGTATTACGGAGTAGTAGATTACTTTCAGGATTTATGGGAGAGTCTGGGAACCAGGGACACTCAAGAAATATGCCCAGTCATAGCACTGGTTCTAGCAGAAATCATGACGCTCTTGTCATACACTATCAGTGATGTGAGGGATTAGCCTCTAGAACCCTAGGGCACAGGTGACACAGGTGGCCCAGATCCAGAACCAAGCACCTGTCGTCGTTTTTTTGTTTTTTGTATTTACAAGAACCCGATGACTGCACCCAGCCACCTCCTCACATAAATCATGGTTTTCTTGGGAACATCTGGACAGGGTATAGATCATAAGCCTGCATCACAACTGCAAGGCTGTCTGAGAAGTAGTATTTTTAGCCTTCCAGCCTTTATAGCAGAGGGTAGCAGCTGGTTGCAAGATTATGGAATGACTATTTAGTGAATCGAACTAGTATCTGCTGCCTTACGCTTCTTGTGGTTCCTTATGTGACTGCCCCTCACGGTGCTTGACAGAGCCCCACTTCCGCCCTGCGAGAGAGTGGTGGCCACATGATCCCGGCCTTGCTGGTCCCAGGATCCTATTTCCCTGTCCTCAAGTGATTAGTTCAGGGATGGTTGTGGGATCCAAGCTTGGTCAAAGTACTTGACATAGAGATGCTGGTAAGAAAGCCTTTTTTTTTCCCCACAAGGGCTGCTAAGCAGGGATAAAGGAAGCCAGGAGCTGTCTGCTTAGGAGTGAGTGAGGGCAGAGAGACAAGCAGAGGTGAGGATGGGAGAAGAGAAGGGGAGGAGGAGGGGAAGAGAAGAGAGCAACCATCCTGATGATACTATGTGAGTCCCTGGAAGTGCTGAGCCTGTATTTTCCAATTACAACAAAAAAACCCAAAGTCTCTGGTTCCTGTCACACACAACGAAAACATCCGGATACATATAGTATTTCTCTTACCAGGCATATCCATCATTTGGTTAAACAAAACATTCAGAGGGATAGTGACCTGCTCATTAGCGCCCTCACAGCCAGGCAGGACCTGATGCAATGGAAGTCTGATGCCCAGGAAAGAGGAGCGACTGAAACCCTGGAGCCCTCGGAATTGAACAGGAGCAGGATCCTAAGTCTGGTGGTGCATGAGGTCCACAGTGGAAGGCTGTATTCAGCCCCAAGGGTGGAAAGGAGGCTGAAAGCCAGGGGTGTTGGAGGCCTGTGCGTGTGCAGAGGCAGAAGCCCAGAGAATTTACTGGACCAGGAAGTACTCTGCCAACTATCCCACATCAACATCTAGCCTCCAGTTCTTTTTCTCTCTCAGTGAAACATCATTTTTAAAAAAGAAATCAATAGTTACTTACACATAGATATTGGTCATTAATTGATACAAGACGTAGTAGCAAGAAAAACCGTAGGTGTGTTAGAAGAGGGAAATGTCACCAAGGTTAGGTGTAACTGCCCGAGATAATGAGCTCAAGTCGTTGGGTTGTAAACTGGCTCTCGCTTTTCTGAGTTGTTTATAAGGGTTTCTGGGGGGCAAGGCTGTGGGTGAGTCCTGGGAGACAGCCCTCACCGGTCACTTGCAGGGTGTGGGGCCAAGTGCTGGACATCTGGCAGATACATGGTTGAGGGGATGAACTGCTCTGTGTTTTCTGTGTTTGACCTTGGCCACTGTCCAGCTTTCAGGACTATCGAAGCAGAATCCCCCCCGGGGTGAAATGCGTGTCCTCAGCTGATGCAAGCCCAGGGTGTGGAGGGGGGAGTGGGAGCTTTCCTAACACGAGGTCCAGGCGTCCAAGTGCAAGGAAGAACCTGGGCCAGACTCACATGGGCCTTGTTGAGCTAAACAGATAATATAAAGGCAGAAGGCTCCGAGCAAGTGGCGAAAGGCGGAGAGGAGCAAAGCAGAGATAACCCATGCAGCTTCCAAACCATCCTTCAGTTTCTTTGTCGTGTCAGTTTTAATACCACTGAAGGCCACTGTCTTTGCTGTTTTTCTGACCCAGAATGTTCTTCCCTGGGTGTTTTCTGTGGCTCGTGTGTGTTCCTACTTGAAACTGCAGCCCAGATGTCACCTCCAAGACAGCTTCCCTCGAGAAGTCTCCCCTCCACTTTTATCACATCATCCTGTTTATTTTTCTGTGGTAGTTATAACCCCAGGGATTATCTCGTTTGTTTGGGGTCCTACCCCTTCCATTAGAAACAGCTTGAGGACAGAGAGTGTTTCATTTACTGTCGTGTCTCCAGCATCTAGAACAGTGCCTGGCATGTAGTTGGTGCTCAGTAAATACTGATTAGTTAATTGAATGAAATGCTTAGGGATAATTAAACAGAACAAATAATTAAATAGGCACTATCTTGATTTGCACAGAGCTTAGGAACATTCAGGAAAGGAGCATGGATTTTGTCCAGAGCCAGGACTCAGGCATACATAGTCATATCCAGGGGCCTGGAGGGTGCTCAGAAAAGCCAGATATTTGGAGGGACAGCAGGTCTCTTGACAGGAAATCCGCAAGGACAGGTGTTCCAGCCTGATTTAAGAGTGAGTCTATGAAATAAGACAGGCAGCATTTTGAGCCAGGCAGCATAATGTGTGTGGGGATGTCACTCTAGCTTTTAAAAGCTTTTGGATCCTCGACGGAGTCAGAATTACCGCTTGAAGGAGCTGGGGGCATGACCCTGCCTATGGGAGAGTGGCTGAGAGGCAGTGTTGTCCTCGGGGAGCTACAGGTGGCATTTGGCTGCTTATACTGAGACAGATGGCTCCTACATGTGTGAGATCAGAGTGGTGCCCGTGAGTTTCTACCAACTGTTAGGAAATACTCCTTCCTCCTATCTGTCTGGGAAGCTGAGTGGCGGGAATGGGAATGTTGAATAAGTCTGAAACAACAAACAGAATATTTTCACTCTAGCGAAGTGTTATGGGTTGAATTGTGTGGCTCTCCCCATCAAAAAAGAAAAAAAGAAAGATACGTAGAAGTGTGTAAGTGTTAACCTCTAGTACCTCAGAATGTGACCATATTTGGAAAGAGGGTTTTCGTGGATGTGATGACTTAAGATGAGGTCATACTGGAGTAGGGTGGGGCCTTCTAAGGAGAACACTATGTGACGAAGACAGAGATTGCAGTTCCAGGGCTGCAAAGCCAAGGGACACTGAAGAGCCACTGGAAGTGGGGAAGAGGCGAGGAAGGGTCCCCCTACAGGTGTCAGAGGCAGCATTCTCTGCCAGCACCTTCGTTTCAGACTTCTGGCTTTTCATAACTGCAAGACAATAAGTTTCTGTTGTGTTAAGCCGTCTGTCTGTGGTACTTTCTAATGGCAGCCCTGGTAACTACCACACAAAGGCAAGGAACAAATAGTAGGTTGAAAAACCTGATCTTTGCACAGCTGTATGCATTGAGTTTGACAAAAGAGTCAGAGCATCTTCAGCTGGTAGAATATGAGTCAGTGCCTCCCTACCACCCCATTCTAGGCCTATTGCCTAGGAAAAGCTTGAAGTTGGGGAAGAGGGTCTGGTTGGCTTCTTTCCCCATCTTGAGCTTCTGGACAAAGTTTCTTGGCCCTCCAGGATTGGTGCTGAGGTGGGGCTTGGTGGTACAGGGATAGAGGGACAGAAAAGGCCGTTGACGACTGATCCTGGTATAGGTGGCTTCATACTCTCTGGACGGTCACCTGTCCCCTGATGGTGGTGATGCCCTCCCATAGTCTTGGTTGTTAGTGTAGTCTGTCCTGAGTCCCTTGAATGCTGCTGGACCTCTAACTTCTGTCTTTTGAGGGCTGTTTGCCCCTGCAGGTGACCCTCTTGGACAAGCCTCAACATGACCCTATGCCATTGCTCTCACTCCTTGGACCATACCTAGTACAAGGGAACACACACATCCTTGGTCCTGATGAATTCTGGGAGTGCAGGCTGCCCCCTATAGCTTCTTTGAGCAGCTCATCAGCCCATCTCTGGCCCTTTAAGTTTCTCAGAGAGGAACCAGTTTACTTCACTGTAAACCCCAATTGCGAGGAGGACACACATCAAGCTGTCTGCATGGGTTTGTTGAAACCCACTTACTAGGCTTGGGGAGAGATGGGCACCCCCTCCTTTCTTTTCTGGGTGGGTAAGACTTGGTACACACCCGCAGCTCTCTGTCTATTCCTGTGTTCCCTCCAGGTGAGTAGGGGTTCAGGTGTTCTAAGTATTTAGCCATAACTTTGAAAAATATGCATCTTTTAAAAAAATTATTTATTCATGAGAAGCAGAGGCAGAGGGAGAAGCAGGCTCCCTGTGGAGCAGGGAGCCCAATGCGGGGCTTGATCCCAGGACCCTGGGATCACAACTTAAGCCGAAGGCAGACGCTTAACCGACTGAGCCACCTAGGTGCCCTGAAAAATACACATCTTGATCTGACACTTTACTTTGGTATTTAGTGTATCTTGATGCCTTGGTAAAATTTTCCAATTCCAGTGACTAAATAGTATGTTCGTTTAGAAATACTTTTTTCCGGGGCGCCTGGGTGGCACAGCAGTTAAGCATCTGCCTTCAGCTCAGGGTGTGATCCTGGCGTTCTGGGATCGAGCCCCACATCAGGCTCCTCTGCTATGAGCCTGCTTCTTCCTCTCCCACTCCCCCTGCTTGTGTTCCCTCTCTCTCTGGCTGTTTCTATCTCTGTCGAATAAATAATAAATAAAATCTTTAAAAAAAATTGTATACAAATAGCCTTAAAAAAAAAAAAAAGAGTGATTCTGTGTTTTCCGAGCAAGAATGTTTGAGGACACCTCTGCGTTGTGTTAGAGGGTATGAGAGATTTACCCCCTGGTTCCCTGGGCATTCCTTGTGTGCTCATTTGCAACTTTAATTACAGCTACATTTTGGCGGGGCTTCCTGTGCAGTTTCTTAGGACGACAAACACTTCCAACGGCTGCTAAATGGAAAGGAAAGAATAACTCCCTGAAGTCTACCTAAGTGTGAATTTAATTTCCAGGAACACAGAGTTCAAGCAAGACTCAAGCTGAGACAAAATAATCAAATTTTGGTTTTCAGACCTTCTCATTGATTGATGCACATAGTACCTTTTGTATTTGGGCTGTTGTTTCTGTGGCCTTCTCCTAAGGCTGCAAATCTTTAGCAGCAATGAGTCTACAAATTACCAGAAGCCCTAAAATGAAGCCCACATGAAGGTCCGGATTAGGGACTCGAGAGTTAACTAAGCCTGTTTCTCTGTGGGATGTTGTTACTGTTAAAATTACATGGGACTTTAAAGGGTACATGGGACTTTTCTCTAAAGAGTACCACATTTTTTCTTATTAGTAACAATTCACTGGGCTCTAGCTGGTGGGGATCACACCAGGTGCTTAGGAAGGTGGATTCTAGCCTGGCCCTGCTGTCGAGTGGTGGGTTTACTGTTGGTAAATCACATTGCCTCTTTGTGATTGTTACTGTGAGGCAGAGATGATTCTTCTTCTTCCTCTTTTTTTTTTTTAAGATTTTACTTATTTATTTGAAGGAGAGAATGCAGGCAAGAGCCGGGGGGGGGGGGAGAGGGACAAGCAGACTCGCACTGAGCACAGAGCCCAGTGTGAAGCTTGATCTCAGGACACTGAGATCATGACCTGAGCTGAAATCAAGAGTCAGATGCTTAACTGACTGAGACCCCAGGTGCCCTTCGAGGCAGAGATTCTTAAACCTAGTGTGCATAAAAATCACTTGTTAAAAATGCAGATTCCTGAGTTCCACCATCAGAAGTTTCCTTTTGGTGGGTTTGACGTGGAGTCTTGGAATATAAATATGTGTATATATATATATATATATTATATATTTAAAGATGTTACTTGAGAGAGAGAGAGTGAGAGAGAGAGGAAGCACAAGCAGGGGGAGGGGCAGAGGGAGAAGCAGGCTCCCCACTGAGCAGGGTGCCCAGTGCAGGGCTCAGTCTGGATCATGACCTAAGCCAAGGGCAGGTGCTTAACCAGTTGAGCCACCCAGGTGCCCTGGAGTCTATATTATTAACGAATGCTTTCTGTGATTTTGATGCCGGATCTTCACACTTTCACATTGATCTAAGGGATGGCCTGGCCGACCTCTTAGTCTGTGGAGATGCACACTCCCAGGTTATATGCCTGGGAGTCAAGCAATGAGGGTAGATGTCAGGAGGATGGACGGGAGAAGACTAGTTCTTTCAGGTAAGTGCTCAGGTCATTAGAAGATTCCCCCCACCCCTCTTAGGGGAGTAGTAGCATTACCTTCAGACTTACTCTTCTCAAATCTGACTTAAAGAAACTTACCTCAAAGTTTTATGAATGAGATAATCTGATTTCCTAATTCTTCCCCTGCCAACTGTCTCCATCTCAATATATATCCTATAGGTAATAACTAAATTATTATTATTATTATTTTATTTTTAAAAAAGATTTTATTTATTTATTTGACAGAGTGAGCACAAGCAGGGGGAGGGGCAGAGGGAGGTGCAGGCTCCCCACTGAGCAGGGAGTCCATGTGGGGCTCCGTCCCAGGACCCCTGTGATCATGACCTGAGCCGAAGGCGAATGCTTAACCGACTGAGCCACCCAGGCGCCCCTCTATGCAGAATTTAAAACATTTTTTCAAAATTTTCATTGAGATTGAAAGTAAGAATTTAGACAATATGCACCGTCTCACACCCAATGTCTTGGGCTCCTTTTGCCTTCAGCCTTTTTGGTCATGCTGTGCTCCAACTTCTGGGACTTCTTGATACCTCAATAATTAAGGCCTTGAAATTCTACCCAACTGCCACCAGTCTGGACTTCCCAGTGTCCCTGAGATGTTTTAAGCCTAAGTGTGTCCTCCAAATGCCCAGTATATATGCGGTGACAGTCTCAAACTAGGAAACTAAGTCTTTATCAAAAGAGCCACGGGCAGTGTAGCTATGGCAACACACATAGTTAAGTGTCATTTTCAGCTTGGCACAAAGGACAGCAGAGAGGGCAAGTGAGTGATCAGAAAGACCAGTAAGGGCTAGTTGGCTTTGGGGAGAATTGTGACCGCTTTAGCATGCAAATCTCTTGTGAGTATGAACAAGGGAGCCGGTGGGCAGCCTTTAAATTAGTACATTCGAAACCAGTTTGGGGTGCTTATTAGGCCTTATTGTTAATATCAGGGATATTTTGACTCTGGGATCATCGTGTACTATCCCAAGTTATAGAATGCAAAAGATAGTTTAAATCTTTGCTGCCCCTTTTTAATCTTAGCGTGTGTCTTGTGTTGTCGGGGAGTTCAGCACGTGGGTTGAGCTGAACTCACATATTATCTCGTTGACCTCATGTTAACGTCAGTATGTTGACTCATACTGAATTTAGCATCTCCTAAAACTCCCGAGCTCTTATTTCATGGACTGCTGTTAGGATTCTTTCTCATCATCCTTGTTTGATTCAGTTTAGGAGCCCAGATCAGTACTTTCATTTTATCATCATTTTAATTCATTTTAATTTAACTAAAATGTTTTCGTTTTTTTTTATCAGTCTGTTAATTTTTTTTGGAGGGGGGGAGAAGGATCCTGATTATGCCACTTAACATTATTGCTTTCCATGATACTAACTATGTATCTTTTGCCACTTAACATTATTGCTTTCCATGATACTAACTATGTATCTTTTGTATTTCCATCTAAATCCTCAAAAACAGTATTAAATGGTACAGGGAGAGAAGAAGGTTGGAGATCTTGTTTCTAGCGATCTGGTAATTGAGGTTAATTTAATTTACTAGTCAAAACCCTTTTGAGGGGGCGCCTGGGTGGTGCAGTCATTTAAGCGTCTGCCTTCAGCTCAGGGCGTGTTCCCAGTGTTCTGGGATCGAGCCCCGCATCGGGCTCCTCTGCTGGGAGTCTGCTTCTTCCTCTCCCACTCCCCCTGCTTGGGTTCCCTCTCTCGCTGGCTGTCTCTGTCAAATAAATAAATAAAATCTTAAAAAAAAAAAAAGTAAAAAAAAAACCCTTTTGAAATAATTGTTAAACTAAGTTAATAACTAGAATCTCACCCATGTCATCATTTCTTTATCTTGTTTCCAAAAACTTTGGAGATGTCTTACAGGCTATTTTACTGAAAGTCAGATATATTATGTCTACTACATCTAGGCTTACTGATACAAAGAAACAAGGAGAATCTGACATGATGTATTCTTAATGTATCCGTGCTGTCTCCTAGTGATTACCTCTGGCCTTCCTGTCAGTAATTAATTCTAGTGTCAGATTGACCAGTATGAATTTTGCTGTATTTTTCTTCTTCCTCTTTTCTGTGTCTCCAGTCTTCTGGTTCCTTTCCTGTTCTACATAATTCCTTAAAGTTCTCTAGAGATGGTCCAGGACAGTGCTTCCACACTTCAGGTGTAAGTGAATCTGCTGGGGGTCTTATTACAATGCAGGTTCTGATTCAGGAGATCTGGGATGGGGCCTCAGATGCTGCATTTGTTTTTTTAAGATTTTATTTTTATTTATTTGTCGGAGGAGGGGAGAGCACAAGTAGGGGGAGCGACAGGCAGAGGGAGAAGCAGGCTCCTTCAGCAAGGAGCCCAACGCGAAACTAGATCCCAGGACCCCGGATCATGACCTGAGCTGAAGGCAGATGCTTAACTGACTGAGCCACCCAGGCGCCCCAGATTCTACATCTCTAACAAACTACTAGATGATATTGGTCCTCAGGCTACTCACACTGGGAAGCTAGGAACTAGAAGACTTGGTGTTCTGGTAAGAGTTCTAGATTTTAGTGCCCTTCTAGAGCAGAAAGGTGGTGTCTGGTGGAGGTCTCTTGGGTCAGTCATTATACACTCATCAGCATCTGTATCCTCCAACAGGTAACCCTCCTCGTTCCTTTATTTTCAGTGTCTCTTGCTCCCGGTGGCTCCTTGGCCGCCTCCTTTTTGCATTTCTTGCCCTATATTGCCTTTCTTCCTTCTCGGTTCACAGTCAGGCTTCTTGGGAGAATAGTCTTAAATTTCATTCTTCCCTTTTATCGTCTGCTGATTATTCCTCAGTCAATAACTGATCATGTCACTCTCCTCTTTGGAGCCCTTTCCTAGCTCTCCATTCCTTCTGGCTCCTTATAGTGACATTCCACAACCTGGCTCCTGTTTCCCTCTCAGCTCACTCATCTTACACTCCAGAAATTCCAGTCTACTTGTGGTTCCCAGGCTACATTATTCTGTTTCCAGTCTCCTTGCCTTAGCTTTTATTATTCCTTTGTCCATAAAAGCTCTTCCCTGCCTTATTACCTGGCTAATTTCTTTCATTTTTAGATATTCCTTTCACTCTCTCTCTCCTAAGAAACTGAAGATAGTATGTCTATGTTTATTACTTGTATGATTCAAGAATGATTGAAATGAGGGGTACTGGTGTTTTCCCTCTTTAAGCTGCAGCTATAACTAGAATTACTGGAAGGAGATGTTACCTTGTATTGAAGGATTTTAAGGATACAAAGTCACTTGGTAAAGTCACCGTAAACCTTTTATTTATTTTTAAGTAGGCTCCTCACCCACGACCCTGAGATCAAGACCTGAGCTGAGATCAAGGGTTGGACGCTTAACTGAGTCAGTTAACTGAGGCACCCTACCATAAATCTTATTTTTAAAGATTTTATTTATTTATTCGATGGAGAGAGAGATAGCCAGCGAGAGAGGGAACACAAGCAGGAAAAGTGGGAGAGGAAGAAGCAGGCTCCCAGCGGAGGAGCCTAATGTGGGGCTCGATCCCAGGACGCGGGGATCACGCCCTGAGCCGAAGGCAGACGCTTAACGACTGAGCCACCCAGGCACGCCAATAAATCTTATTTTTAAAAAGGGAATACTTAATCATCACTCTGTAAATGAAGAGGGAAAAACATTTTTAATTAGTTTATCATCGTGTGAATTAGTCTAGCTGACGTATACAGTATTCATTGACCTAGCTTCACAGAAATGAAGTAGTAAAATAAAAATGATAAGATTTGTCTGATGAGAATATTTCACTAATGTGATCTGCAGAGACAGTGTGAATGGTAAGGTTTTCGATGATAGTTCAGAACTTTGACATCTTGCATTGTCCCGCTCTTGGGAGCAGAGTGACAGACAGGGTCACTTGCTGGCTTAGAGAGTGGCCTTTTGCAAATCACTAAACTAATTGGGGTTACTTGACAGTAATAAGAAATAGAGGCGGAGAGCTGCCTGAAAAGATGCAAACACTTGGTGGATTATTAGCTGGTTATTCAAACTAGAGGCTCAGGACTTGAAATAAGTCCCAAAGAAACTAGACTCTCAGCAGATAAAAATTTTTAATAAAATTTCAAATTATTTCCTATTGCTGTGGTCATCATCTCTCAGGCAACAAATGCAATTTGCCACCAGATGTGTCGTTGCTGTGACACTTGCAGATATGAGAGGGGGTGGTGAAAGGTGGAGATTGAAGTGCTAATAGATTTGAAACCTTATTTGCAGAATGATCTTAATGTGTATGTTTCAGAGATAAGTCTTAATCCTTTGTACATAATAGTTTTTCTGTAAATGTGTGTGGAGCAAATATAAAATATGTGAAATATTTAAAATTAAATGAAGGAAATAACCTTTGCCTTTCTTAAGGAATTGTTCTTTATAGTGTGGTTTTGTGCTTGCTGGATCAGTTGCATCCTAGATTTCTGTGACTATAGAGAAAGACATGCAAAAGAGAAAAGAATTGTCAGCTTCGTTAAGGATATAGCATGTGCTGATACAATTTCCTTTTCCCCAGGGATGTGGAACTGTTGATGAATTCCTTTCTAGCTGAAATGCCTGGGTGGGACCTCTGGTCTCCATTCTTTTCACCGATTTCCTGGCCAGCTTGTCTTGTGGGTAATGACTTTCTCAGTTTACGTTGCCTTTCAGCATAATACATTTATTCAAACTAAACTGTGTGTCTGGTGGGTTGTATCACAAAACCAAGAACCCACAGCCAGAGCTGGAGGCAATATTTTAAATTATGAAAGCTCATAGTCATAATAGTCTATTTTGTGAAATAGTACTTGGCCATGCCAAACCTGTTTCTCTTTTGAGAATAATGTTCCTGGGATAAAAATAGGACTTTAGATAAGATCAGTAGTGGGTGTTTTGAGTGTAAGTCCTAGCTCAGCCACTTGCTAGCATTTTGTCCTCGGGCCAGCTTTTATTATTATTTTTTCCAAAGATTTTATTTATTTATTTATTTACAATTTTATTTATTTATTTGCCAGAGAGAGAGAGAGAGCTCACAAGCAGTGAGAGTAGCAGGCAGAGGGAGAAGCAGGCACCCCGCTGAGCCAGGAGCCTTGATACAGGGCTTGATCCTGGGACCCTGCAATCATGACCTGAGCCAAAACCAAGAGTCAGGCACTGAACCAACTGAGCCACCTAGGTGTACCTATTTGTACATTTTTTTTTTAAAGATTTTATTTATTTATTTGACAGAGATAGAGACAGCCAGCGAGAGAGGGAACACAAGCAGGGGGAGTGGGAGAGGAAGAAGCAGGCTCATAGCGGAGGAGCCTGATGTGGGGCTCGATCCCATAACGCCGGGATCACGCCCTGAGCCGAAGGCAGATGCTTAACCGCTGTGCCACCCAGGCGCCCCCCTATTTGTACATTTTTTAAAAAAGATTTTATTTGAGAGAGAGAGTGCGAGCACACATGAGAAGGGAGGAGGGGTAGTAGGAGAAGCAGACTCCCCACTGAGCAGGGAGCCCAATGCGGGGCTCAATCCCAGGACCCTGGGATTGTGATGTGAGCCGAAGGCAGATGCTTAACCGACTGAGCCACCCATGTGCCCCTGTTTGTACATTTTTAACAGTAGCTTTTGAAGCTCTTGATAACCAAAAGCAGAGTAAAGGGTAAGTAATTTAACTGAGCTTCAGTTTTCTTATTTATCTGTATCCTAATGGTGGGAGGATATGGGCTAACATGCAAAACACAATGCCTGGCAAATATTGTTAATGTTTTTAGTCTGCTTTAACGTATCTGTTGTCCATACCATATCATTAAGTGCTCAACCACCTTCATTATCTGTTTAAAAAAAGGGGAAAATAAACCTCTACTGAGTTGTATGTGTTTATTGTGAGACAAAATTTGTATGTGTGAATATCTAGCCTAATGCTCTTTTTTTTTTTTGAAAATTGCCTTAAAAATGTATGTATGAAAGTGAAAGGTAGAGGGGGAAGACAGTGTTGTGTTATTAAAAGTATTTCCTTGAGGGGCGCCTGGGTAGCGCAGTCATTAAGCGTCTGCCTTCGGCTCAGGGCGTGATCCCGGCGTTCCAGATCGAGTCCCACATCAGGCTCCTCCGCCAGGAGCCTGCTTCTTCCTCTCCCACTCCCCTGCTGTGTTCCCTCTCTCGCTGGCTGTCTCTCTGTCACATAAATAAATAAAATCTTTAAAAAAAAATAAAACTATTTCCTTGAATTAAATAACAAATGAGCAGGAAGTTACTGTGGTCCATCGAAAGTTTGGCTCAGCTGGCTCATTGCATCTCTGTTGGTTTTAATGTAGTGTCAGAGCTTGTAATCGACAACTGTGTGAATTTAATGTGTGTTTCAGTTATATGAGTATTGGCTGATGAGAGAAGCAAGAGACACAGAGAGGAATCAATATTCTTGATACCCCAAATTGTCAGTGTAATGAATATAATTTGAGGGCTGTGAGCCACCTCAAAAGAAGGCATAAAATGCTAATTTGAATAAATGAATCAGGGAATAATGAAACCTCACGTCTGATGTTTTCCACTTGCACATAGTTGGTGCACGGAGCACGGCTGCATTAGTTCCTTAGAGCTGCTGTCACAGATGAGCACAAACTGAGTGGTTTAAAAGAAGAGAAATTCCTTCTCTCACAGTTCAGGATGCCAGATGTCTGAAATCAAGGTGTCCACAGGGTGGGTTCTTTCTGGAGGCCCTAAAGGCGATCTGGTCCATGCCTCTCTTCTTGCTCGTGATGGCTCCCACATTCTTGGAATTTCTTGGCTTGTAGCAACAACACTCCGGTTTCTGCCTCTGCCTTCGTAGGGCCTTCTTCCCTGTGTCTCTTCTGTGTGTCTGCTCCTAAAAAGAACACTAGTCATTGGATTTGAGGACCTGCTCTAATCCAGTATGGCCTCATCGTATCTTGATGACAACTGCAAAGACTGTTTCTAAATAAGGTCACATCCATTGCCAGGAAGAGCTGGGGTTAGGCCTTGAACATATCTTTTAAGGGGGACATAGTTTAACCCACTATAGTGGCAAATTCACAAAGTTCAAATAGAAACTCACCATCTTCTTCCTCCCCATACCCTGCTAACTTCTTTAACCACAACTTTATCAAGTTGTTTTACTTAACTAACTGGTTTCCCCTTACCTATTGGATTCGTTTTAACTTTTCTGCTCGGCTCTACCCTGCCTACCCAAGATGATATTTTACTGTAAGAAACTGGACCATTTGACCTTCTCTCATAACCTTACTTCCCCTCTCTGTGCTGTTACTCCTACATGGAAGACCTCCTCTCTCTTCATCTAAGTAAATCTCTCTCTCTCTCTCTGTTTCAAGAGATGGAGGAGAGGGGTAGGGGGAGAGAAAATCTTAAGCAGGCTCCACACCCAGCGTGGAGCCCAGTGAGGGCCTCAGTCTCACAACCCTGAGATCATGACCGAGCCAAAATCAAGAGTTGGGCACCTAACTGACTGAGCCACCCAGGTGTCCCAGTAAATCTCATTTCTAAGGGCAGGGAGTGTGCTTTATACTTTATTTTCGCCTGTGGCACTTAGCCCATTGGTAACACGTAGTAGGTGCTCCATAGACATTCTGATTAACTTTCTGATAACGTTGAAGGGTATCGACTCTGGTTTGGAAAGAAAACCAAATAATGGTTTTATGTGCTTGAATTCCAAAAGTCAAGCTGCTTGAGAATCACTCTCTCTTGATAGCTGAAATGATTTGGGTTGACTGTTGTTTTCTCTTTGACTTAAAACTTCCACCTAATATTGTATTTTAGTCTCATTCTGGTTCTATAGCCCATTTTGGCTCAAAAATAGCCTAAGGAGATGCTCCTGGCATATCATTTCGTCTGTGAGATGATTTTGGTATTTATTGTCAATACCGAGTTCAGGGTTTCGAAGATAATCTTTCATCAGTGGTATAATTTCTGAACACATAAATAAAACCAGCTTTGTAGTTTTGTTTTCTCATTATCATCATTGTTACAGAGCTGGGGAAGATCTGAAAGGTTTTCTAATTTAGTCTTCTACGTCTTCAAAAAGGAGAAGGCCTGTGGCAACACTGACTGCTTTCTCTCCCTTGTATTCTGTCTTACTCCAGTAAACTCCACAGTTGTAAACCTGAAGGGACATATATGCCAGATGTAGTCTGGGGCCCCTGAGGAGGTCCAGTCAAACACATCCATGGTCTGGTGGACCTCTGTTCCAATTCAGTTTTCTTACCATTAACAAGCCCAGAGCCATTAAGTGGGTCAAGAGCAGGTCCGTGTTCCTGGTTTTTCATGAACAAAAGGGTGAGGGTCAGTAGAGTTTCTTTTGTCTGGGTTACACTGAATACTCCTGTATGTGTGGTACTCATGGCTAGAATAATGAGTAGATATTTGCGAAGCAAATTGACCAGTGCCTGGCACATAGAATGCTATGAATATGTTTGAAAAGAAAATAAAGGGGCGCCTGGGTGGCTCAGTCGGTAAGCCTCTGCCTTTGGCTCAGGACGTGATCCCAGGGTCCTGGGATTGAGCCCCACATCAGGCTCCCTGCTCCACTGGGAGCCTGCTTCGTCCTCTCCCACTCCTTCTGCTGTGTTCCCTCTCTCGCTGGCTGTCTTTCTCTCTGTCAAATAAATAAATAAAATCTTAAAAAAAAAATGAAAAGAAAATAAGAACTGTAGGGGTGCCTGGGTGGCACAGCGGTCAAGCGTCTGCCTTCGGCTCAGGGCGTGATCCCGGCGTTATGGGATCGAGCCCCACATCAGGCTCTTCTGCTATGAGCCTGCTTCTTCCTCTCCCACTCCCCCTGCTTGTGTTCCCTCTCTCGCTGGCTGTCTCTGTCTCTGTCGAATAAATAAATAAATAAATCTTAAAAAAAAAAAAAAAGAAAATAAGAACTGTAAATTGCAGTCGCAGGCAGAGTGTATCATTCCATACTGCTCCACTCCAAAGAGTTCTATGCTTAGCATTTCTACAGGCTCTCAGCAGGCTGGGTCTCCTCTCCCCAGCCTTCCATTCACTCCTATTGTCAGATTTTTGTCTTAGGTCAGTTAACTTTCATTAACTTTTGCAAATGGGGACTATTGTCACAGAGGAGCCCCTAGGTTTCAGTGCGGTTTCACCGTAGAGACCTGCAAACCCCCATATCAGAGACTGGTGTGAATCGATACTCTTACGAAATAAGTTGACAAATACTGCTTTATTTTCTAGCTTGGAGCCCCCCAAAACTGAGCTTAATTCTTTATTGCCTCTGTATTTACAGAAAAGAGACCTCGGAAGCCTTTTTTTTTTTTTTTAAGATTTTAAATATTTATTCACTTGAGAGAGAAAGCGAGAGCATGAGAAAGGGGGATGTTCAGAGGGAGAGGTAGAAGCAGACACCCCACTGAGTGGGGAGCCTGACACGGGGCTTGATCCAAGAACCCCAGGATCATGACCTGAGCTGAAGGCAGATGCTAAACCCACTGAACCACCCAGGTGCCAAGACCTTGTAAGTCTTAAGGGCAGTGGTGTGCTGGTAAATGTCTAACAACTGGCTTTTTCTGGAAAAAAACCCTGGTTTGTTTTTTGCAGTTTTTGGGGCGTAGATCCTCCCACCATGGCCAAGCTTCCAGTGAAGTGGAGTTGGGAAGGGGTGTGTGCATTCAGCTCTCCTGAGCTGGGAGCTGGGAGCTGGGAGCTGGGAGCAAGCTCTTGCTGCCATTGTAAATGAAGGACTGAGGGGATGTGCCTTAGGGACCCCTATGGAAAGTGTGTGTGGATGCTGAGGAGCTCTCTTTACTGTTATTTGTTCACCGGCCATGGACAAGCACTGCTGTATGTATGTGCTGTATGTGCTGTATGATTCACTGTAGGAATAAATCATATGAAGTCTGCCCTCATGGAGCCTACATCCTATTAAAAGCTATTCAGGGGGCGCCCGAGTGGCTCGGCCGTTAAGTGTCTGCCTTCGGCTCAGGTCATGATCCGAGGGTCCTGGCTGGGATCAAGCCCCGCATCGGGCTCCCTGCTCGGCGGGAAGCCTGCTTCTCCCTCTCCCACTCCCCTTGCTTGTGTTCCCTCTCTCGCTGTCTCACTCTCTGTCAAATAAATAAATAAAATCTTAAAAAAAAAAAAAAGGCTATTCAGAAGTTTCCAGTTTTAGCGTTTTGGGACCTTAGCATTCTCATGTTTGGGGACAATTTGAGTCAAGGTCCCATACCACTTAAATAAATTTATTTATTTATTTATTTATTTATTTATTTATTTATTTATAAGACTTTATTCATTTGAGAGAGAGAGAAAGGGAGGGAGGAAGTGCACAGCAGGGGGAGAGGCAGAGGGAGAAGGAGAACCAGACTCCCCGCTGAGCAGGGAGCCTGATACGGGATGAGCCGAAGGCAGACATTTACCCATCTGAGCGAGCCAGGCATCCCACCACTTACATTTTTAAATGAGGAAAATAGCCTGGGCTCATTGTAGCTTTCCTGGGTGTGAAGCAGGTTGTGCTCTCTGGGTTGTCTCCAACTTGGAGGTGCAGAGACCCTAAACCTTGCAATGCCCAGAACATTGGCAGTGTGCCATGAGGGTTGGAAATTAAAGAGCAGAGAAGATAAGGGTCTTGTTTGGAGTTCTGCTAGTTCCCTAACTAATCCAGAGGAGGTGACTGTTGATTACTATTAATTGCCTCATTAATAGATACTTAGTGGAAGCTTAACACAGTGGACAAGCTTCTGGCAATAGAAAGCATGTCAAAGAATTGCAAAGGTCTAGATCCTCAAGAAGGGTAAGAAAGGGGTTGGAGAAGCTGCTGATGGCAGAGCTCAGAGAGAAGGATGATAATACAGGTTGTTTGGAAGAGGGTTTAGGATTCTTGGTGAAGAACCTCAGATCTTTGCTATGGAAAATCACTGACCCAGGCTTACTAACAGGTGGTGTGATTTGAGGGGGTGAGGTTTTCCTTTAGGAAGGTAGGTCCTCAGGAAACTCAGAAGCTTTATATAAGCAAAAGCAGAAAGAAAAGAGAAATTTTTTACTTTGAAATTAAATGTCTGATGCTGCCTAAGTCCTGCTCAGGGTTGCAGGGCTCTCCAGAACCTCTGCCCTCACTGTTTCTTGCCCATTGAGTGAATGATTGATATATTGCAGTGTCCAGCACTGCTGCTGCCTGGCTCAGCATCATCACGCAGCAGAGGTCGATTGTGGACCATTCACTTCTCTCTGTCTGGAATATGCATTGCTTCACTCAGGCCCAGGCCATCTGGATCTTCCTTAGAAGCAAACACCTACACATTTCTCATACTGGTTTGGAATTTAATACTTGACTGTGCTATCTTGAGCCAAATGAAGAGAACCCTGGCTCTTTTCTTTTCTAGTACGGGGACCCCTCATAGCTGCTTTGCAATGACTAGGGTGTTCCTGAGTATGGGTTTTGAATTACCTATATCACAGTCACCTTCTGGGGGTTCTTTTTTTTTTTTAATAATAATTTTTTATTATGTCAGTCACCATACAGTACATCCTTAGTTTTTGATGTCGTGTTCCATGATTCATTCCTTGCGTATAACACCCAGTGCTCCATGCAATACGTGCCCTCCTTAATACCCATCACCGGCCTATCCCAGTCCTCCACCCCCCCTCCCCTCTGAAACCCTCAGTTTGTTTCCCAGAGTCCATAGTCTCTCAAAAATGTGGAATGCTTCACGAATTTGGGTGTCATCCTTGCTCAGGAGCCATGCTAATCTTTCTGTATTGTTCCAATTTTAGTATGTGTGCTGCCAGAGCGAGCACTGGGGGTTCTTTAAAATACTCGTTCCTGTGATGTGCTCCAAACCTACTGAACCAGAGTCTCTGGAGTGGGATCTAGGAATCTGCATTTTTGGCAAGTTTCTCAGGTGATGTATAGGCACACTGAAGTTTGAGAACCACCGGTTTAGACTCATAGACTATTAGGAAAGAACTTCTGAGTTCCCCTGGGATCCAGCCTCCTCCCCATTGGAACAGATGCAGCCTGCCTGACCCTGCAGGTAAGCCTGGGAAAGGTCTGGAGCCTTATTTTTCCATTTAAATTAGGATACCCATACAATCTGGTAAGCCAGTAAGGACAAAGCCCCTTCCCAAGGGTCACCATTATGTGATATGCTGCTGCTCTCGGACCCAGGTCAATTAGCTGAGGGTGAATATAATTAATTATTTTGTTTACAGCAGCTAAAGTTTAATTCTCTGATTATGATTCTGTTATGAAACCCAGACATTTGCATGATGGTTGATGAAAAGGAGGTCAGTATGAGTAAATACTTTTTATTCCCTTGACTCCTGCTGTCATCCTAGTGTTTATGTGCCATGGGTGGCTTTTCTCAACTTGGTCACATTTTTAAAGTTTTCATTTAAATTCCAGTTAGTTAACATATGTTGTAATATTAGTTTAGGTGTACAATGTAGTGATTCAACACTTCCGTACATCACCCAGTGCTCATCACGCCAAGTGCGCTCCTTAATCCCCATCAGCTATTTCACCCATCCCCCCCACCGACCTCCCCTCTGGTAAGCACCAGTTTGTTCTCGATAATTAAGAATCTGTTTCTTCAGGGCGCCTGGGTGGCTCAGTTGGTTAAGCGTCTGCCTTTGGCTCAGGTCATGATCCCAGGTCCAGGGATCGAGCCCCACATTGGGCTCTCTGCTCAGTGGGAGCCTGCTTTTCCCTCTCCCTGCCGCTCCCCTTGCTTGTATACACACACACTCTCTCTCTCTCTGTCAAATAAATAAATAAAATCTTAAAAAAAGGTAAATGAAAATAAAAAATAATTAAAAAAAAATCTGTTTCTTCAAACTGAGAGTTATGAGGGGACTGGGGTGGGGGGGATGGAGTAACTGGGTGATGGAAATTAAGGAAGGCACGGGATGTCATGAGCACTGGGTGTTACAAGACTGATGAATCATTGAACTCTACCTCTGAAACTGGTGATACACGATATGTTAATTAATTGAATTTGAATTAAAAAATATATATACAATAAAGATTAAAGAGATTCATAAAAAAATCTTATTTCTTGGTTTGTCTCTCATTTTTCCTTTGCTTATTGATTTTGTTTCTTAAATTCCACATATAAGTAGGATAATACAGTATTTGACTTTGACTTCACTTAGCACAGTACTCTCTAGCTCTATGTCATTACAAATCGCAGGATTTCATTTTTTTTATGACTGAATAATATTCCATTGTGTGTATATGTATATGTATGTATACCACCTCTTTATCCATTCATCAGTCGATGGATAGTTGGGCTGTTTCTGTATCTTGGTTATAGTAGATAATGTTGCTATAAACATACGGGTGCATGTATCCATGTGTTTTAGTATTTTTGCATTCTTTGGGTAGATACTTAGTGCAATTGCTGAATTGTAGGGTGGTTCTATTCTTAACTCTTCGAGGAACCTCTGTACTCTTTTCCAGAGTGGCTGCTCCAGTTTCCATTCCCACCAACAGTGCAAGACGGTTCCCTATCGCCACATCCTCAGCAACACCTGTTTCTTGTGTTGTTGATGTCAGCCATTCTGACAGGTGTGAAGTAATATCCCATTGCGGTTTTGATTTGCATTTCCCTGATGATGAGTGATGTTGGGCATCTTTTCATCTGTCTGTTGGCCATCTGCATGTCTTTGGAAAAATGTCTATTTCTGCCCATTTTTAAATTGGATTATTTGTTTTTTCTCTGTTGAGTTTTATAAGTTCTTTATTTATTTTGGATACTAACCCTTTATTGGATATGTCATTTACAAATATCTTCTCCCATTCAGTAGGTTGTCTTTTAGGTTTATTGATTGTTTTCTTTGCTGTTCAGAAGCCCCCCCCCCTTTTTTTTGGTAGTCCCAGTAGTTCATTTTTGCTTTTGTTTCCCTTGCCTCAGGAGCCATATCAGAAAGAAGTTGCTACAGCCAGTGTCAAGGGAATTACTGCCTGTGCTCTCTTCTAGGATTTTTACAGTTTCACGTCTCACATTTAGGTCTTTAATCCATTTGAAATTATTTTTGTGTATGGTGTAAGAAAGTGGTCCAGTTTCATTCTTTTGCATGTAGCTGTCCAGTTTTCCCAGCTCCGTTTATTGAAGAGACTGTCTTTTTCTCTTCGGGTATTCTTTCCTGCTTTGTTGAAAATTAATTGACCATATAGTTGTGGATTCATTTCTGGGTTTTCTATTCTATTCATTGATCTATGTGTCTGTTTTTGTGCCAATACCATACTGTGTTGATCACTATAGCTTTGTAATATGAGCTAAAGTCTAGAATTGTGATGCCTCCAGCTTTGCTTCGCTTTTCGAGGTTTCTTTAAGTATTCAGGGTCTTTTGTGATTCTATACTAATTTTAGGGTAGTTTGTTTTACCTCTGTGATAATGGTGTTGGTGTTTTGATAAGGATTGCAATTAAATGTGTAGACTGTTTTGCATGGTGTAGACATTTTAGCAGTATTTGTTCTTCCAATCAATGAGCAGGGAGTGTCTTTCCATTTCTTTTTGTCATCTTCAGTTTCTTTCTTTGTTTAATTATTTTTTTTATAGTTTTCAGAGAACTGGTCTTTTACCTCTCTGGTTAGGTTTATCCCTAGGTATTTTATGGTTTTTGATGCAGTTGTAAATGGGATTAGTTCCTTAATTTCTCTTTCTGCTGCTTAATGATTGGTGTATAGAAATGCAATAGATTTCTTACATTGATTTTGTATCTTGCAACTTTACTGAATTCGTTGATCAGTTCTAGCAGTTTTCTGGTGGAGTCTTTTGGGTGTTCTATATATAACATCCTGTCATCTGCAGATAGTGAAAATTTTACTTCTTTGCCAATTTGGATGCCTTTTATTTCTTTTTGTTGTCTGATTTCTGTGGTAGGACTTCCAGTACCATGTTAAATAAGAGTGGTGAGAGTAGATATCCTTTTCTTTTTCCTGACCATAGAAGAAAAGCTCTGTTTTTCCCCATTTAGGATGATGTTAGCTGTGGGTTTTTCATATATGGTTTTTATTATGTTGAGGTATGTTCCCTCTAAACCTACTTTGCTGAGGATTTTTATCATGTATGTTGTCAGATGCTTTTTCTGCATCTATTGAAATGCTCATATGGTTCTTATCCTTTCTTTTGTTAATGTGGTATATCGTGTTGAAGATTTGCAAATATTGAACTACCCTTGCAACCCAAGAATAAATCCCACTTGATTGTGGTGAATGCTTTTTTAAAATGTGTTGTTGGATTCGGTTTGCTAGTATTTTATTGAGAATTTTTGCATCTGTGGTCATCAGGGATATTGGCCTGTGTAGTTCTCTTTCGTAGTGTTTTCTTTATCTGGTTTTGGTATCTGGATAATGCTGGCTTCATAGAATGAATTTGGAATTTTCCTTCCTTTTCTATTTTTTTTTAGAATAGTTTGAGAAGAATAGGTATTAACTCTTCTTTAAATGTTTGGTAGAATTTGCTTGTGAAGCCATCTGGTCCTGGACTTTTGTTTCTTGGGAGCTTTTTGGTTATTAATTCAATTTTTTGCAGGTTATTGATTTGTTCAAGTTTCCTATTTCTTCCTGTTTCAGTTTGGTAGTTTATATATTTCTAGGAATTTATCCTTTTTTTCTAGGTTGTTCAGTTTGTTGGTATATAGTTTTTCATAATATTCTCTTAAAATTGTTTGTATTTCTGTGGTGTTGGTTGTTATTTCTCTTCTCTCATTTGTGATTTTGAGTCCTTTCTCTTTTCTTTTTGATAAGTCTGGCTAGGGGTTTATAAAATTTTAAAATAATTTCAAAGAACTAGCTCCTGATTTTCTTGATCTGTTCTATTGTTATTATTATTTTAGTTTCTATATCATTCATTTCTGCTCTAATCTTTATTATTTCCTTCCTTCTGCTGGCTTTAGGCTTTGTTGTTCTTTTTCTAGCTCCTTAGGTGTAAGGTTAGGTTGTTTATATGAGATTTTTCTTGCTTCTTGTATTGCTATAAACTTCTCTCTTAGGATTGCTTTTGGTGCATCCCAAAGGTTTTGGACTGTTGTGTTTTCATTTTCATTGTTCCTATGTATTTCTTTTACTTCTTTTTTTGATTTCCTGGTTGACCCATTCATTGTTTAGTTGCATGTTGTTTAACTTCCATGGGTTTGTGGGTCTTTGCAGATTTTTTCTTGTGGTTGACTTCTAGTTTCATAGTGTCATGGTCACAAATGTGCATGGTATGATTTCAGTCTTTTTGTATTTGTTGAGGCCTGTTTTGTGACCTAATATGTGATCTATTCTGGAAAATGTTAATGTGCACTTGAACAGAAAGTGTATTCTGCTGTTTTAGGATGGAATGTTCTGGATATATCTGTTAAGTCCATCTGGTCAAATGTGTCATTCAAAGCCACTGTTTCCTTGTTGATTTTCTGTTTAGATGATCTCTCTGTTGATGTAAATGGGGTATTAAAGTCCCCTACTATTATTGTATTATTATCTATTAGTTCCTTTATGTTTGTTTAATGTTTCATGTATTTGAATGCTCCCATGTTGAGTGCATAAATGTATACAATTGTTATATCTTCTTGTTGGATTGTCCCCCTTATGATTATATAGTGTTCTTTTGTTTCTTGTTACAGTCTGTTTTATTTATGTATTTTAAAATTATTTTAATTTTTTGAAGATTTTATTTGAGAGAGAGAGCGAGCATGAGATGAGGGAGGGGCAGAGGGAGAAACAGACTCCCTGCTGAGCATGGAGCCTGATGTGGGGCTCATCCCAGGATCCTGGGATCATGACCTGAGCCGAAGGGAGATGCTTAACTGATTAAGACGCCCAGGCGCCCCTACAATCTTTGTTTTAAAGTCTAGTTTGTCTGATACAAGTATTGCTACTCTGGTTTTTCTTTTGACATCCATTTGCATGATAAATGTTTCTCCATCCCCTCACTTCTCAATCTGCAGGTGTCTTTTGTTCTAAAATGAGTCTCTTGTAGGCAGCATATAGATGGGTCTTGTTTTTTATCCATCCTGTTACCCTATGTCCTTTGGAGCATTTAGTTCACTTTACATTCAAAGTAATTATTGATAGATACATATTTATTGCCATTTTATTACTTGTTTTGTTATTGTGTCTGGGGATTTTCTCTGATCCTTTCTTGTCTTTGTCACTCTTGGTCTCTCCTTTCCATTCAAAGAATGCCCTTTAATATTTCTTGCAGGGCTGGTGTAGTGGTCATAAACTCCTTTAGTTTTTGTCTGGGAATCTCCTTCTATTCTGAATGATAACCTTGCTGGATAGAGTATTCTTGGCTGCAGATGTTTCCCATTCAGCACTTTGAATATATCCTGCCACTTTCTTCTGGCTTGCCAAGTTTCTGTTGAGAAATCTCCCACTAGCGCTGTGGGTTTTCTCTTGTAAGTTAAAGACTTCCTTTGTCTTGCTGCTTTTAAGATTTATTTTTTTCCTGGAAATTTAATTACAGTATGTCCTGGTGTTGACCTGCATTTGTTGATTTTGATGGGAGTTCTCTGTGCCTCCTGGATCTGGATGTCTGTTTTGTTCCCCAGATTAGGGAAGTTTTCTGCTATTCTTGAAATAAATTCTCTGCCCCCTTTTCTCTCTCTTCTTCTTCTGGGACTCGTATAATACAAATGTTACTGCATTTTATGAAGTCACTGAGGTCCCTAAGTCTAATTCTGTTGCCTAATTCTTTCTGTCTTTTGTTAAGTTTCATTACTTTCCATTACTTTGTCTTCTAGGTCACTAATTCATTCCTCTGCTTCTTCTAGCCTGCTGTTCATTGCATCAGGCCTGTTTTAATCTTGTTTATTGCACTCTTCATCTCTGATTGTTCTTTTTTAACTCTTTTATCACTGTGGTAAGGGTCTTACTGATGTCTTCTATTCTTTTCTCCAGCCCATTGAGTTTCCTTATGATTGTTGCTTTAAATTCTCCATTAAGCATGTTACTTTTGTCTGTTTCATTTAGCTCTCTGCCCATAGCGTTATCTTGTTCTTTCATTTGGGATAAATTCCTGTGTGTTCACATTTTATCTAAGTCTCTGTCTTCTTATGGGGGTTAGAAAAGCCAGTTACATCTCCTGCTCCTGAAGGTAATGGTCTTATGAAGATGTCACGTAGTGCCTGGGACCTGGTGCTTCAGGGAGTGTCTCTGGCATGTGCTGCATGTGCTCTGCTGTTGTGTTTTGGCTGCTCTGTCCCTCAGGCCAGTCATTTGCAGAGGCTCTCCTTGCTTGCTGTGGATAGTGTTTGGTCCCTGGCCTGAAAGTGGCAAATTTTAACTAGTGTGCTCTGGTCTGCTTATGAAATGAGACATGACACCATCTCCGCCAGAACTGAGGCTGTGCAGAACTCTCTGGTTGAGAGACAGGGGTTTGTGCTGGTCTTTTGGGGATGGGCTTGTTGCATTGGGACTGAGGCAAATGCGACCGAGAAGGGCGGTCCCAGCAAAGTGCAAGGGGGTGGGGCTTGGTGTAGGCTAGTTAATCAGCCAGTGATTAACTAGTTGGTGTTGTGCTGATTCCTGCTGGTGGCTCGCTGGCTGTTTACGTAAAGGGGCAGGGGAGAGAAATGGCGCTGGCCTTCTTTGTTCCTGGAGATTGTGAAAGCTGCCTCTCAGGGACATCATCCAACAGAGGAGCTGATAATCTCTCCACTGTGTGCCCCAGGCATTTTTCAGATAGCTGTTTCCCTGCTGTCTGCCGCTGGATTGTTTCTCTGCCTTCTCTCCAGGAATAGCGCAGTACCCTCTGAGCTGTATCCCATCCAAGCCTGCTGACCTTTATAAAACTCCAGCCTTTGGGGCACCTGGGTGGCTCAGTCGGTTAAGCATCTGCCTTTGGCTCAGGTCACGATCCCAGAGTCCTGGGATCTTCTCTGCTCAGTGGAGAGCCTGCTTCTCCCATTCCCCCTGCTTGTGCTGGCTCTCTCTCTCTCTCTTTCTCTGTCAAATAAATAAATAAAATCTTAAAAACAAAAAACAAAACAAAACAAAAAACTCCAGGCTTTAAGCCCTGCTGGGTGTAAGAACCCATGAAATTCAGCCCTTCTTGTTTTCCAAGCCAATGACTTTGGGAAACATTAGTCTTCTGCATCCCCCTGTGTGTTCCTCTCATTCTTACCTTTCTCTATGACCAGGGTTCCCTCACCTCCACAGCACCCGCCATCTGTTTCTCTCCCTTTAGTTGTGGAGTTTGTTCTGTCAGTCTTCAGGTCAGTTTCTGGGGTATTGAGGATGATTTGATAGTTCATGTAGTTGTGTTCATGGGATGAGCAGGGGTAGGACCCTCCTACTCTGCAGCTGTCTTCGTCTCCAGTCAACTCGGTCACATTTAAAAAATCTCTCAGCCCCTACGCTTAGATGCTTTTGACCATTTGGCCCACTGTTGAGGGAAAAACAACATGGATATCTTTAACTTGGTCCGATGCTGTCTTTTTATAGATCTAAACATCGAGATGGGAGGGGGGGAATGAAGTGATTTCTTTGGGCATGTTGGGCTGCAGTGAGCCCCCAGGTCTTGCCACTTCTAGGTGAGTGTTCTTTCCTTTTCAGAGGCTGCCTCCCAGCGGGAGGGAAGGGTTTTTTTTTTACAGTACTCTGCTGAGTCTCACAGTTCTTGGCAGACAAAATCCACTATTCCCATTTCTAAAGACCCATATTGTTTAGTGTTCCCCTGTGAAAGCAGGGAAATTGCATTGAATTGTCTCTTTAGTTTGAGATTAGGAGAAATTGTGTCTTCCTCTCCGTGTCTTGTTCTGTGTCACTGGGTATTCACATTCTAGAGAAGAGGGGTAGTGCTTGGCTTAAATAACCTAGGTCAGAGGACTGCCCTCAGTGCTTATGAGACCAGGTGCATTGTAATTACGAAGTTGTGTGATAATTATGCCACAGTTAATTAATTGGAAGACGTGTCTCTAATTTACTTTGGAGACCTACAGGTGATTCAGCTGTTGGGCTGGAACAGCTGTCCATGAGCAATGAAGTGGGGATGGCTTTGTTTTTATATTGCATCCCCATTCTTCTATCTCCTTTTTACCTGATTTGTTTTGGGGACCTTCCTGGCTTTTCAAGAGCACAGATACATTTCTTGTGGAATCAGCAGGTAAAACATCAACAAACAGTAATGCTAGAGTATTTGTCTGATTTCTTCGGAGGATGCTGATGAGCCAGTGACTCTTCATGTCTTCTTTTCAAAGGCTCTTTGTGATTATTACGAAAGTGATATTTTCTAAGGTGTGGTCAGTCCTTTTGGGGGAGCAGGGTAACATAAGTCAGTCATGAAGAGTAAGTTTGACAGTAAAATGTCAGTAACTTAGAGCTGTTTCCTGGAGGAAAGAACTTCAAAGTCATGGGGCGCCTGGGTGGCTCAGTCGTTAAGCCTCTGCCTTCGGCTCAGGGCGTGATCCCAGCGTTCTGGGATCGAGCCCCACATCAGGCTCCTCTGCTGGAAGCCTGCTTCTTCCTCCCACTTCCCCTGCTTGTGTTCCCTCTCTTGCTGTCTGTCTGTCTCTCTGTCAAATAAATAAATAAAATCTTTAAAAAAAAAAAAAAGAACTTCAAAGTCAGGAGATAGTTTGACATTCGGGTCAATGGCTTTTGACTCATGCAATTTGAGCAAACACCTAAAATGCTCTTGACCATGTGGCATCCCTGCCTGTTCCCTGCTCAGAATTTATTTTCTTATTTTTTACTTTAAGGACCCTGATTTTGTTTAGGGCAACACCGTGCCCAGATAAGAATACCTTCTAGACTCGCTTGCAGCTAGAAGTGCCAGTGTCACCTGGGTTTTACCAGTGAGTACTAAGTGAAAGTTTACTGAGTGGAGCCCAGGAATGCCATTTTTTCCTGGAAAGGGACACACTAGACTGGGGCATGCCTTTGCCCTTGGCCTTGGCCCTTTCCCCTTTCTGCCTAGTATATGAGTGCCATCCTAGAGATGAAATAACTGTTTTGCAACTCGGAGGACACAAGCTATGTGTTAAGAATGGCAGAGTAAGAAAATAGAAATTTGGGTCCTTGCCTTGATGACTTTTTTGAGTAGCTGCCCAGTCCTTTTCTGGACGTCAGGTTACTTGAGAGAAATAATCTTTTTTAGTTCAAGCTGTAGTTGGACATCTGTTAAGAAGTCAGATACAACTTTGAGAAATTGCTGGTTAGGTGGTCCTTATACATGGCATGTGTGATTATGGTCTAATACAAGGGACATCTCAACGTTTTATATAGAGTTGGTAATTTTAGATATGGAGAGATTGCCATCTCTGCTAGGCTTACTTTTTTGGAGGTTACAGGACACAAAGGTACAGAAACTTGCCAAATGTTCCGCCTAAGTGGTACCTTGCAGCAATCACGTATTATCCACACTGTTTGCAGTCCTTTGCTGAAGGAGGATTATGTCAAAACCCAGAGCAGTCAGGAGCTGGCACATTAGCATGACTTCCTTGTCTTAAGGGGGTGGGCCCTGAGGGATTTGCCTAAGACCCATGACAGCTCTGTGGACCTGATCTAGTGACTGCTTCCAAGGGAGGGAGGTCTTTGGACCTCCTTTTATTTCCTCCTCCGGGGCAGAGATTCTTTGACCTTATTTGAGGCAGTTCCAATGAGCAAGTTCTCTCTAATAGATCCATTAAATAGCAAATAACCATATTTCCGAGAAAAGATTTATCATAGGAAATTGGCAACCATTACATGTTCTCTTTTCTTGTCTCTACATGTACATCTTTTGGATCTTAATGTTACTTACATAAGAAAAATAGGTAAGAATTACAGATTGCTAATTCCATTTGTTTATGACAAGAAAGGAAAATAATTATATGCTGAATATTTCCAGACATTTAGGCCTATGGGGAGGAAAATTGCCCATGGATCACTTAGAATATTGTATATAGTATTTATTTATATGCCATCATGATGTTTCTCAAACTTACAGCAACTGCAGACTATGCTTTGTGCATGGATGGACCATAATTGGAGGTAATTTTTTTTAAAAGATAAAAAATTTTATTTTATTATTTTTTTAAAGATTTTATTTATTTGAGGGGTGCACAAGCCAGAGGAGAGGCGGAGAGAGAGGGAGAAGCAGAGAGAGGGAGAAGCAGGGAACCCGATGTGGGACTTAATCCCAGGACCCCGGGATCATGACCCAAGCCAAAGGCAGACACTTAATGGACTGAGCCACCCAGGCACTCCTAAAAGATCAAAAATGTTAGTAGTAAAAACCATGCTTCCCAACAGACAAGTAATAAATGTCTGTTAAGCTGAAAAGAAAACCATGCTTGAAAAATTCATAGTAAATGTTTTTCTTACCAGTGAAAAATATTATTTGCATTTTCTAAATAAACTACGTAATCACTTAGCTAGATGATGAGTTCCATATCCAGTGTGTGTTTTTTCTTTCTCCTTCTTTTACTAAGACAGCAAATACTTCATAATTAGAGTCTATTAGGAGTGGCAGCAAATGTTCATGACGACTGTCATTTGGGTAAGTTGGCTAATTCAGAGGAACATGTGTCCAGAAATGATGGCAAGCTTTTTCACCTGAAGAACGGAGTCAGTGTGTCTTTAGAGGCTCAGTCTACAAGTCTACGAGGACATCTCCCTCAAATTGGCCATTGGGTCTTCTCAAAGAATCTCTGTAACTTATTTTCAATATTTAAAATAAACATGTTTTGGGGCGCCTGGGTGGCTCAGTCGTTAAGCGTCTGCCTTTGGCCCGGGGCGTGATCCTTGCGTTCTGGGATCGAGCCCCACATCAGGTTCCTCCGCTAGGAGCCTGCTTCTTCCTCTCCCACTCCCCCTGCTTGTGTTCCCTCTCTCGCTGGCTGTCTCTCTGTCAAATAAATAAATAAATAAATAAAATCTTAAAAAAACAAAACAAAACATGTTTTGGTTCTGAATGAAAGGATGAGGAAAATCAGGATAACTAGTTATATTGCTGACATTTGCCACTCGAAATCCTGCAGTCTCTCCTCCCCGGTTGTTAGCTGTGTGGAACAGAACACTTGAGTTTCATTCCTTGTTTCAAAAATTTGCACGAGCACCCCTGACAGCCAGAGTGCTTCTGGGGGAACAATCAGTCTGGGGCCCTCTGCCCATTTCTTTGCAGAGCATGCTGAGAAAATAAATGCTCAGGGGCTGTGATTTGATCTATTCACAGTTAAAAATGTTTTCAACAATACAGGATTGACAGTAGGAGGCCTGTTGTTGTGTGTCACCTGGTTTAGTGAATAAAGCAGTGGGCGTCTGGCGTAAAGGTAAAATTTCTTTCAATTGTTCAGCACCTTTCTTTCTCGTTATAAACATAGCTGGAGATTCCATCAGTACTGGTCCTAATGTACCTTTTCCAATTTTCATAATAGTTAGGGAAAAAAAAGTTAGATGATACACCACCTCTGTAGTTTGGGGTTTCGGTGATATTCAGAACCAAGTGTTTTTAAGCACGTCTGCCTCAAATACATCCCACTCATATCGTAACTGATACACCTGTTCTCTGCATGGCTGGTTTCTCCTAACTGTGCAACACTCTGCAAACCAGTGAGTGCATGTGTGACCGGAATTATTCTCCCGTGTTGCTTGCCCTTGATGTGCGATGCCCGACAGAGCCATTGATAATTTTGTCAATACATGTGTAGTCTGATTTGCCTTTGAGCATTTTGTCGTGAACCTGGTGGCTGGCGCTCTGAGTTTCTTGGAAATAGAGTAATCTTTATTTGTTTCGTATGAGGAATGCCACTTGGACTACCGCTTCTGTAGTTTTGGTGTATTTTCTGCCCTTCGTGACAAAACGAACCATTGAATACTGAAAAGCATCATTATGTACTTGTTTTGAAAAAACTTAGGAAGTTTAATAGGGATATTGGTGTGTGATTTTTGAACTTTAGTTTGAAAGTGATGTGAAAGTTTTGACTGCCTCAAGTCAGTCTTGGGTAAATGTTCATGATAAAAACATGCTCAGAAATGGAATAATTTTTGTCCACTGTGATCTAACTCTTAGATATTCCTTGTAGTTGATTCCTTCACTGATGTGAAATCATCCCTGTTATATATTCACATTCTTCGCTTGTACTGGAATGAAATTTACGATTTATATTTAAAATATTATTGTGAGTTCTAAATACTTTTGTTGCTACTTTAATTATAAGCTTAGGCCTTAATGAGCACTTGTGCAACATCCGTTCATTTGTGTGAACAGGGGATAAAAACACAATACATTAGTAACAGTGAAAAATGCAAATTCTGTTAACAAACAGCAACACACAAAGATGTTAAAATATGTTAGTAGAGATTACCTGCACCAAGGACTACCTGTTAAGAGTCTGGTGGGTGTGAAACGTAACACTATTAAGAACATAACAGGATGGCTGTGAAAAATCCTAATCAGTTTTGCATTTCAAATTTATAAGGTATTGGGGAATAAAACTAATTCTTCCAAATTGCCATATTGCCACTGGACCACTTAACATTGTCTGTACTGACCTGTACTGTTATATATATGAGAGACTGTCACAGGCCAGCCAATGAGAAGCTACTATACCTCAAACTTCCAGTTTACCCCGATGGATTTTTGGTTTACAACAGCCTTCCCAACGCCCGCCTTTCCTCTATAAAAGAGAGAGCCTCCTCCCCCTGCTTCTGCAGACTCACCTGTGGTGCTGTCATTGCTTGCCTGTCCCAGATGGCAGTTTTCTGCTATTTCCAAATCAACTGACTTTCTACTGGTAAAAACAAACAAACAAAAAAGACATATGTTATCTCATGCCTTTTATTTTATTTATGTATTCATTTATTTATTTATTTGAATTATAGTTGACACACAGTGTTACATTAGTTTCCGGTGTACAGCATAGTGATTTGACAAGTTCATACGTTATGCTCTGCTATGCTCACAGTGCAGGTAGCTATCATCTGTATGTCATAACTTTAAAAAAAATTTTTTTTTAAAGATTTTATTATTTGAGAGAGTGAGCGAGCGAGAGAGAGCACAAGCAGGGTGGAGGGGCAGAGGGAGAGGGAGAAGCAGATTCCCCTCTGAGCAGGGAGCCTGATGCAGCTGACATGGGGCTCGATCCCAGAACTCTGGGATCACAACCTGAGCCAAAGGCAGACACTTATCCAGCTGAGCCACCCAGGCACCCCTGTCATGGCTTTTAATAGGAAGTTTCCAAATATGTACACTCATTCTTCAGCATTAATTGGATACTAAGTATATGCTAACCACTTTGTTAGATGCTGGAGATAAAATGATGAACAAGATATACTCCCCTGCCCCTTAGGGAATCATCAGCTGACAGTCTGTTGGGGAAGACAGAAACATAAACAAATAGTTATAATTCCTTGTGCTAAGTGTGATGCTGGAGATACTCCAGTGAGAGCTCACTATGGTACATGGAACTCATAGGTATTTAGAGTGGCTAGAGCATAAATTAAAGGTCAGAGAGTGTTGAAAGGTGAGGCTGGAGTAATGGACAGATCAGATCCCACAAAACTGAACATGGCTGGTTAGGAAGCTTAGAATTTGTCCTCTGAGCCTCGGAACCACAGAGTAGTTTATTTGTTTGCTTCCTTTTTTTTTTTTTTTAAAGATTTTATTTATTTATTTATTTGACAGCACAAGCAGGGAGAGCAGGGAAAGGGAAAAGCAGGCTTGCCGCTGAGCAGGGAGCCTGATGCAGGGCTCGATCCCAGGACCCTGTGATCATGACTCGAGCCGAAGGCGGACACTCAACTGACTGAGCCACCCAGGTGCCCCCACAGAGTAGTTTCAAACAGGGCAGGACAAGGGCAGGTTTATGTGTTCCCAAAATCATGCTGTTGACTGAAGGGTGGACTTGATGGAGATAATCTTATAGGCAGACAGACCAATTGGGGGGCTGTTGTAGAATTCAGTAAGTTACGATGAGGGCTCAGAACAAGTTGTGTCAGTAGGGGTGAAGAAATTCATAGGGGTGACAAATTCAAGAAGTACAGGGGACAGGATTGTCAGGATTTGGTGATTGACCAGATATGGGGGTGAAGGCTGGGTTAAGGTGAACTGGAGGAGGATAATTAATTCTTTAGACTGGGTATCTGTGGTGGTGCTATCAATAAAAAGAGATTGAGTTCAGGGGAGAAGCAGGTGGGATAAAGTAGGACATATAGGAGGTAAGGTTTTAAGTTTGTTAAAGTTGAATTTGAGGTGCCTGTTGAATACCCAGTTAGGTCTAAGAATCTAAAGCTTGCGGGTATAAGTGTAGAATCATGAGAATAGATGAACAGTCCATGAAAGTATGGATAAGTTCACCCAATGAGAGTATTGAGAAGGCATTTTAAAAAGCAAATGAAATGGGTCACATGAAGGAGACAGTGAAGGAACATCATGGGAGTGGGAGGAGCACTGTGGGAGGAGCACTGTGGTAGTGAAGTACCCCAGAAGCCAAGGGAGGAGGGAATTTCCAGGAGGGAATGATCAGTGGCATCAAACCCGGCAAAGACTAGCCAATGTCCATTGGATTGGCAAAGAGGAATGCATGATGGCCTTGGGAGAGAAGAGTTTCAAAAAAGTGGTCAGGTCAGTTGCTGTGGTACTAGAAGTGAGTGCGAGGTGAAAAGTAGAGAGTGTTTCTCCCTTAAGCTATTGTGGTTAGTTTAAGATCTCCTAGCCAGAGGGGCGCCTGGGTGGCGCAGTCGTTAAGCGTCTGCTTTCGGCTCAGGGCATGATCCCAGCGTTCTGGGATCGAGCCCCACATCAGGCTTCTCCGCTAGGAGCCTGCTTCTTCCACTCCCCCTGCTTGTGTTCCCTCTCTCGCTGGCCGTCTTTCTCTGTGTCAAATAAATAAATAAAATCTTTTAAAAAAAAAAAGATCTCCTAGCCAGAGAAGTTCTGAGTGATGACAAGTTTGAGGGTATTCATTGTGTGAGTGAGTGAAGGGAAGAGAAAATCAAGTTCATTGGCATTGACAGGTGCAGGAATGTGGGTCTGGTCACCCACAGGAGACTTGAAAATCATACTAAACAATGGTAAGGCCTGGGGTGGACTGAGGCTATGAGTCAGGTGCTAAGATCTTCAGTAGATAAGGAGTTATGCAGAGGTTTGCAGATTACAAAAATGAAGAGGGAGTAGAAGGAGATACAGCCAGAGACCATGAGCTGTAAGGAGCCAAGGTTCACATGAATTTAGAAGGACAATGTTCTAGATGCAGCAGTGAGAAGTGAGGAATCTGATGACCCGGTTCCCAACCCTGCGGTGGAACGCATAAGAGAAAGAACTGTATCCAACAGGGAAGCAGGGCATTGGGTTTTAGTTAAGGCCCAAGGCTACAGGGAGCAGTCTGTGAGGTAGCCAGGACATTGTCAGGTGTTTGTCTTAAGAGTACAGTGTGAGGTAGGAGAAGGGAGAGAGAGGAGGAAAGCAAGGTCAGGGAGAAGCAGCCCTGAGCAATGTAGGGATGGACGTAAAAGAGTACAATTTTGGACGTATGACAGAATGTGAAGTATGGTAGAATGAACTGGCCTCAATAGATACTTTGAGATAAAGTTGCTTTAGGTGTCAACAGGCATCTAAAAATCAACTGATGACCTGTTTCAGTCAGGGATGTGTGACTCTGATCGTATTCTCCCGCTGTCCCAGAATGAGGTGAGGCGGGCTCTGCTCTGCAGGAACACCATAATTGCTCAAGGTTTCAGCACTGGACAGAGAGTTGAAGACTGGGTTTTAGTCCTGCCTCTGCCGCTAACCTGCTTTGTCATCTGGGACAAATCACTTAACCTTTTAAGACCTCATTTTCTTCACCATTTTCAAATGGTAGGTTGATCCCATTTATTCTCTAGTTTTCTTCTATTGAATGTGATGCTTTTGGTACCATTGTGGTACCATGATAGCACTCAGTAACCTCTCACTGTAGTCTCCAACATGACCACCTCTCAGGGATAGACACATACGTGTACAGCAAGCCTGCCTGCGCGCATTATCCCACCCATGGTGTTCAGGAAAGACCACATCCTCAGAGCCTAAACACATAGAGGTTTCTTCAATATGCTGCTCACCTGACTTCAAAAAAAAAAAAAAAGGCCCTTCAGCCAGCTGACCCTCTCTCACTGTCATTCTGGTTATTATTATTATTTTTTGTCCCATTCTGTTCATTGGTATAATGATGAGCTCTATTATCCAAAGAGCTTTGAAGTGGTTTCATAACTAAAGGCAGGAAGTATATGTGATGAAGGAAAATGCACCTGTCTTCTGTTTTTGAACACTCCTTTCAGGAAATACTCCATGTGTCATGGAAGTTGGGAACCAGGAGTTGGGAACCGGGAGGCTTAGTGCATCTGTGACCTAGTTCATAGGTGGGTGCCAGTTTGATAAAGGGCAATGATATTTAGGAAGTATTTGCTCACATTTGATGGGGCATCTGTTGTGTTTACAGCCTACATTTGGATTTGGGGGTGGGTCTGGGTGAGCATGAGAGTAAATGAGTGTGTGTTCAGGGATGTTTACTTGAACATATCTGTGTTGATGGGGAGAAGGGAGATCAACCTATTTGGTTCTTAAGCTTTTGTTCTCCATCTTGTTCTTATGTTTCCTGGCAACGGTAACTTTGATAAAAGAGACATCTCTAAGCCTAATGAGACAACAAGCTAAAGAATAAAAAAGGAGAGAATATAAATAGCCCCAGGGACTGACATGGATTTCCGTTAGGGGTGCTCAGAGCTGCTAGACTCAGTAATTGGGTTTTCTTGTGAGGCTTTTAATTGCTTTATTAAGAAAAGTAGGATAAAATGAAATCAAGCAGATATGGCAGCCAAACTCTGGAACTGGAAAAGGTAACTGGATTTGTGAGTTGGAGAGGTAACTATCTACCCCTCCACCCCTTCCACCCCGATTCTAAGACCACCTTCAGGGGACAAAAGATACTGTAGACCACTTAGGCATCTGCCTGGCCACTGCAGAAATTTCTAAGCTAAGAAAAACGCTAGCTTTCATGAGATACTGGATAGCCTATTCCATAATAATGGCAATAGAAATTAAAGTACAAACATCACTAACATAAACGTAACACTGTTAGCATTATACCTCTACCACTGGAACAGTTGGTAGGACACGATTGAGAACTGCAGCCCACACTGATGTAGTGTTCTAGAAGATAAGAGAGAAGGTGTGTGAAGTCCAGTTTCATTGGGCCTAAATTCCCTGTGTACAAGAGGATGCTAGCAAAGAGATTTGCTAAGTTCAAAGGGAAAAGAGATTCCTGTAATTCCCCCTAATGCAGTGTGACATCCGTTACTTATTTTATATGTTTAATAATCAATTTTAAATGCATGTTATTGGGACGATGAAAGAGGTCATAGGTATGTGAAAGCTGCGGAATGTTTTTTTTTAATTCTACTGCTTAGTACTCTTCTTTTTTTAAAAAAAATACATGTTCTTTTTTTTTTTTAAAAGATATTATTATTTGTGAGAGAGAGGGAGAGAGTATGAGCCCTGAGGGGCAGAGGGAGAAGGAGAAGCTGGCTCCCCACTGAGCAGGGAGCCTGATGCAGGGCTCTATCCTAGGACCCCAAGATCATGACCAGAGCTGAAGACAGACACTTAACTGACCGAGCCACCCAGGCGCCCCAAATGCACACTGTTTGTAAAAGTTAAACCTTCAGGGGAATATAGAATGGATTCAGATACCTGCAAAAAAATACACACCAGATAAACCATTGGATGACAGTTGATGCATGTGTGCATGTGTGAGAAACTTCTGTTTGTTCAGCAAGAGGGTGAGACTACTTGACGTTTTTATCATACTTCCTAGTTTTTAAAACATTTTCATATATTTTATTTCACTTTTTTCAAAAGGCCCATTAATTAGGTAAAGAGGATTGACATTATAATCCCATTTTATATGTGAAGAAGTTGAGCGTCAGGATTTGGCCAAGCTCATAGGACCAAAGTCCTGGATTTGGCCAAGCTCCTAGAGCGGCTGACTGGAGGAGAATCTGGTGCTGACTCTTGATCTAGTCTTCCTGATACTCTGTACCATCTACAGATACATAGTGTTGAAACACCCAGTATTGATGATGAGCCAAGTTTGCTGGTGTGTAAGAACATGTGCATTTCCCCAGGAGTGTCTTTAACATGTCAGCTCTAAGAGTGATATGAGAATATTTGTTTAATGTGAATCACGCAAAGACAAGTATTTCTCTGAAGACAAATCTTACCAAGTTATGATACCTTTGGAGTTACAGAAACAATAGACATTGAAATTTGTATTGTCTTGGTAATCTGTTTTCAGAAGTGGTTGTTTTTACTTTTGTGAGGTTCAGAAAGTAAGATAGCATCTCCTATATTTAAGAATTTAGCATCTCCTATATTTAAGAATTTAGCATCTCCTATATTTAAGAATTTCAAAACCTCTGACTCGGGACAGATTCCTAACAGAAATGAGCCAGTTCTGACTGCTACCAATAGATGGCGGTATTGGTTGTACTGGCTTCCATTTTCAATTAAAGTCTGTGGTAGATTCATGTTTGCGGGGCTTGTACCTAATTTTGAGGGGTTTTATGAATGCTGTTAACTTCATGTCTATGAAAGTGATAAGAAGGAGCATTCTATTACTTCAAATCTTACTAGCTCTTGGGAAAGTTAAGATGATAGAACATGAGGAGATGGGGCTGTGGCTCAGTTGGTTAAGCGACCTTGATTTCGGCTCAGGTCGTGATCTCAGGGTCGTGAGATCGAGCCCCTAGTTGGGCTCTACACTCAGTAGGGAGTCTGCTTGGGATTCTGTCTCTCCCTGTGCCTCCCTCACCCCCTGGCGTACTCTCGCTCTCTCTCAAATAAGTATTTAAAAAAACTTGAAGAGACAATGATGAATTCTGCATACATGTGAGAGAGGACTTACTTGGCGCTAGGATGTTCCCAGAGGATGAGTGCACATTATGTAACAATGCGAACCGTCCGTATGCAGCTACAATACACAGCAAGAATGAAAGAAAAGTGATTGAAGAAATGGAAAAACTTTGGAGTTTGTTACTCAAGGCGGGGTCTGGGGTCAGTCTATATTAAAAAGGGATGACAGTTAGCCTAATATTAATTGAGACAGGTGAGGAGAAGGATTGGTCTGGTGAAAATGGATGGTTTCACAAACTTGAGAACTGGTGTCAACAAATCATTTACATGAGGAGGCACTTATGCGTGCCTGAGGGGTTGTCAACTCTTGGGGAGCCACTAAAGAGGGAGGTTGATAATTTCTACTATAGGTAAGTGTTTTGGGAAAAGATAGCAGTTCTAAGAAAGACTGACGAAAAGAAGAGGAAGGTGACTGGTATTCATTGAAGTATTAACCACCTGTTGGACACACACGTAGAGACTGCCAACTTAAGCCACTTGGGACTTACCAAAGCCTCGCGATACCTAACTTTTTTTTTTTTTTAAGAGAGAAAGTGTGTGCGTGCATGCATGCATGAGAGCAGAGGGGAGGGGCAGAGGGAGGGAGAGAGAATCCTAAGCAGGCTCCACACCCAGCGTCGAGCTCCCGGTGGGACTCAATCTCACGACCCTGAGATCATGACCTGAGCTGAAATCAAGAGTTGGAAGCTTAGCTTACTGAGCCCCCTGGGTGCCCCAGTACCTAGCTTTTATATAGTAAGTTTTGAGTCCTTCATGTTGTGAGGTTTGGAGAAAAGCATGGCAAGTTGATTTCATTTTACCCAGTAGCTTTAACATCTGGCCTGGAAAATCTTTAATCAGAACCATAAACAGGGGGTGATTATATCAGTTTAAATTTTACCATGTGGCCTTGCACATTTATGCTTGGTGATAAAGGTATAGTTAATGATCTGATTGGTCAAAAGGAGAACCAGGAAGATAATAAGATGAAAAGTAAGTGAACTGAATAGCAGTCATGGGCGTTGCCTGGCTGGTGGTGGCAGTGCAGGCACAGAGTGCTGGTAGAATTATCAGTGTATCCCACCTGGTTGGTCTCCTTGGAGGTAGACCTGCCCCTGAATATCCATTACCAAGGAGAACTTTAGTGCATGGCTGGTCAGTTTCTTACAGAGTGAAGTGCTGACGTACAAACAAAGGCCACTGACTCAGTAGTTCTGCATTTGCTACAGCCAGTGGTGGAGTTTTCTGTCCTATTCTGTCATCTTCTTGGTAGTGACACTGTCACATGTGGACACCTGGACTGGAAATCTTTCAGTATTTGATTTCTCTCTCTTGCCCATTCTAAAATCTAATCCGGCACCAAGTCCAATTGATTTTACGCTCAAAATATTTCCTATACCACCTGCCATTGCCCTAGTCCTGACCTTGTCATCTGAGATAGGATGGAGGAAAACTTGGCCTCAGGAGCCCGACCTGATTGGGGAAACTGGTATTGCCACCCACTAGATTTATGGCCTCAGGCAAGTGACTGAACTTTTCAAAGCCTCACCTTTCTTTTTTTTTTTTTTTAAAGATTTTTTATTTATTTATTCGACAGAGATAGAGACAGCCAGCGAGAGAGGGAACACAAGCAGGGGGAGTGGGAGAGGAAGAAGCAGGCTCATAGCGGAGGAGCCTGATGTGGGGCTCGATCCCACAACGCCGGGATCACGCCCTGAGCCGAAGGCAGATGCTTAACCGCTGTGCCACCCAGGCGCCCCAAAGCCTCACCTTTCTTAACCAGACAGTGAGGTTAGTACTAGTGTCTACCTTGTGAGATTGTCTTGAGATTAAGTAGGTATTACAGGTACTGGCTCAGTGTCAGCTATCAGAGCCTGCACCCCTGTAATGGATTCCTGACTGGTTTCAGGGCTCTCTTGCTTCTACAAACCATTTCCCTACTGTTGTTAGAGTTACTCTCTTAAAGCACTCTTTGGATTCTAGAACTCTTACGATTACACACACACACACACACACGCAGCAGCAACAACAGTAACACAGTAGAAGTCCCTACCTGGCCTTTCATTACCACGTGAAGTTTGTCTGTTACGACCTCGTACAGGTGGGTGTCCTCCTGCCTTGCTGGCTAGACTTCACGTCCTGTCCTGCCCAGTTGTCAGCTGGCGCTCCCCCTTCTCACACGCTTCACCCTCTCTGCAACTACTGTGCACTTTTGGCTTTCCCTCTGCCTTTCCATCCTCCTTCAGTTTCAAGGAAAATTCCATCTGTCCTCATCTACTCATTCTCCAGTGCCCACTAAGGCAGACTTCATACCTTTCCCTTCCCCCACTAAGGTTGTTGGTATCTCTATTATATAACGAATTTCTTCCTGCCTTAAAAGAGTCTACTGGATGGTTTTCTTGCCTCTGCCACCGCCACATTCTCACCTTGGGAATGGACAAACTTGTTTTAAGAATCTTTAAATTCTCTGTAGGGCCTAACTCAGTGGATTGCATATTTGCAAGTGCTCAGGAAATAATTATTGAATTGGATAAAATAATTATAGCTTCATTAGACTTTGTCCATTTAACAGCAGTCTTACTTGCAGTGCTAATCCAGGGTTTATTTCTGAGTGTCTTTCCATTTCACTCGATAAGGATCGGTCGGAAGCATGGTGTTGATATTAGATGAATGTAGGTGCTTTGAATTTAGAGCAGTATAGGTTAGATTCCCAGGCAGGCTGACTTTTTCTGTTGCTAGGAAATCATGTAATAAAAAGGTGTCACTCCACCAGGCATTGGGCATCTGAATGGGTTTGTGCAGTTACTCCAGAGATGAAGCTTGCAGAAGGGTTTTGAAGCATTTATCTATAGAGCAACAAAGAACCACAGTCGAGTGTTAGGGAAGGGGGCAGGGCGTGAGGTCAAGAGGACAGTCGAGGAAGGTAACCTGAGCGTGTGGTGGGCACTGCCTGTTGTGTACTGGTACTGTTCAAGGCAGTGAGACCTACATCAAAGGAGAGACATTCCACAATATTTTTCCCTACAGAAATCCTTTGCAGTGAAATACATTGCTACTTCTCCACGCTCTACCTTACTCCATGTGGTAAGAGTTGGAAGAATATTAACAAAGAATGATTTATTAGTCCCTACTTGTTGTTTCTAGAATCTCCCTATTCTTTGCTATCGTGCCAGATGTGGACCTCAAAAGAAACATCTCAAAAAATTATTTTTTGGGGCACCTGGGTGGCTCCATTGGTGAGCATCTGACTCTTGATTTGGGCTCAGGTCATGATCTCAGGATCATGAGATCCAGTTCCATGTTGGGATCCACACTCAGCAGGAAGTCTGCTTGAGATTCTCTCTCCGTCTTTGTCTCCTCCCTCCTTGGTCATTCTCTCTAAAATAAATAAATCAGTCTTTTTTTTTTTTTTTTTTTAATTATCTTTTGACTGCTTCGTTAGATCCCTGATTTAGTGTTCTTCTGTGTATGGGTCACCAGCTTGTTGAGAGTCTGCTGCCAGTTTTGGGCCCATTCCTTAGTTCGATGCATGTATGTATGAGCACTCTAAAATTTTCATATAATTTCAGATAATTTGTTGACCCTCCCAAAGTCTCTCCATGTAACTAGTTGCCTGTTGAAATTCCGTATTTGCCAACTGTGTTCGTTTTCTAGTACTGCCGAACAAATTGCCACAAACTTAGTAGCTTAAAACAACACACATTTTTCTGTCTTAGAGTTTTCGGGGGTCAGGAGTCTGAGCAAGGGGCAGCTGGGGCCTCTGCTCCGGGTATCACCAGGTTAAAATCAAGATGTGAGCTGCAGCTGTGATCTCATCCTGGTCTTGGTGTCCTCTTCCAAACTCACTCGGGTTGTTGGCAGAATTCGTTTTCTTGCAGTTGTAGGATAGGGGTCCCCTTTTCCTACTGGCTGTCCCCTGGGAGTCACTGTCAGCTGCTCGAGGTTACTGTCAGATTGTAGTGACATGGCCCTCTCACAACACGGCAGTTTGCTTGCTCAAAGTGAGCAGAAGGATCTCAGGCTCGTGGGCTCTGACTTGGGTCTCATATGTTATGTAAGCAACCAAGGGGGTGACATCCCACCGTAGCCACAGGCCCCATCCACACCCAAAGGCAGAGGATTATATAGGGCACGTACAGTGGGAGTGGGGGAATTTTGCAGTCATTTTAGAATTCTGCCTGTCACCCCAGCTCTCCATTTTGTTAGCTTTCTAGTTCTGGTGTTATGACACACTGATAAATCAAAATAAGTTGTGAGCTGTCACAAATATTACATTATTAATAAAGTACTGGAATTTACTGTGTTTCCAAGTGGGAGCAGATTCATGATTATTCCTGAAATGATGTCACTCACCTTCACTGGCTCTCTTGAAAGGAATAGAAATGGATGGAGTTACTTTAGTCCCCTGGGGTGGGCAGAGAAATGGCTCCCTAAGGTAACCCCATCCTAATCCTGGGAATCTCTGAATATTACCTTCTGTAATAGAAGGGGTTCTAGAGATGAGATTAAGTTAGGATCTCAAATGAGGAGATTTTTCTGGGATTATCTGGGTGGGACCTGAATGTAATCACAGAAGGGATTTGCCTACAGAAGGAGATGAGACAATGGAAGCAGAGGTTGGAGTGACAGGAGGAAGGGCTGTCAACGAAAGAATGCAGACAACCTCCAGCCTCTGGAAGGGCGGGGAAACAGATTTTCCCCAGGAGCTTTTGTAGGAACCAGCCCTGCTCACACCTTGACTGTAGCCCAGTGAAACTGATTTTGGACTTCTGGTCTCTAGAACTGTGAGAGAATAAATTTGTGTCGTTTTAAGCCACTAAATATGTAATTTGTTACTTTGTTAACAGTAGTCCTAAGTAACTCCTGTGCCCCCTAATAGCCCCAGAAGCTTCTAGATACACTAGTGGAACATCATCACCCCACCTGTTGGTTCATCAGTCATCTGCAATGTCTCCTTTTTTTTCCCCCCTCCCTCAATGCATTGAGACTGGAGACAGGTTGGAAGCGGTGATGGGGAATATGTCTGAGACTTAAATGTAATTGGGGTGAAGGGTTAATATTGGGCCTTGACAGGGGGGCAGTGGCGTTTGGAACAAGAATTGATTTTGATAATCAAAATAAATAATACAAGAAAGAAGGGATTAAAAGAGGAAAAAAAGAGGGGGGTGGTGAAGACGAGGGAAGAGAGGAACAAGGACTCAGAAGCACAGTTTGGCCGTGCACGCTTGCTCTGGAAAATAGCTTGTGACGAGTGGCTTCTGTTTGGGAGGATTGATGGCTCAAGGCTGGACCTCTGGGAGCCAGGAAACCTGCCAGAAGTTGACATCATGACAGCACTGTTCCTTCTCTAAAGCTCGGCACAGATGTCACATGTAAGATGAACTGCTGAGTGTCTGAGGCTCCAGAGCAAAGGATCTCCATTTTCCCTTTAAACAATTTTATGGAGGAAAGGTATTGAGTATTTTTAGTTTACCAAACCTAAGTATTTTTCAAAATACCCCTGACAGAGTCCTATTGAAAGTAAAATTATGGGCCCTAAAACTGCAAAATAAAAAGCTCGCCAAAGGGTTCTTGACCTCTTTTTTTTTTTTTTTAACTTGTAAAAATAAACAGTGCTGCTGCTTCATGAAATAAAGAGGGGAGTGTATATACAGTATTTTTGGAACCTTGGATGTCTCAGAAAATGTTTTGTAGGGCTAAGGTGCTGATTCGAGGAACACTTAACTTCAGTAGCAAACTCATTCCCCATTTCTGGTGTAGTCAGACCTGGCGGAAGACAGGTCACTCAGGTCCAGGGCAAGTGTCTGAACAGGGAGCGACTCAGGCCTGGGCCCTCTTTCTCCTTCTGGTATGCACGCTGTCCAGCATTTAATGGGCTATACAGAGGACCATCGGGCTGATTGGTGAGTGAAATTTTGATCTAGTCCCATATTTAATTGTAACCACTGGGTTAACGGGCTTATATTAGCACTAATTAAGGATATATGTCCTGAATAAAGCCTCTGTCTTGAGAACCCACAAAAGTCCAATAAAAAAAAAATCACAGCAAGCCTCTTGGTTAGAAAAGTAGTTTTTAAAATTCACGGTGTACATCAAGTGTTACTCTACTCGGAGTGACCTCCTTGACTGCCCTACATAATAAGATGCTTACTTAGCTCTTATTTTGCTGTAGCAAAAATACCACAGACTGGGTGTCTTCAACAACAACAAATATTTATTTCTCACAGTTCTGGAGGCTGAGAAGGTCAGGATCAGAGTGCTGGCAGACTCGATTTCTGGTGAAGGTCCTCTTTCAACGTGTAGACAACCCCCTTCTTGCTGGGTGCTCCTGTGGCCTTCAGTGCAAACCCACCGAGAGAGAGTTCTCTCTCTCCCCTCTCCTAAAAGGGCACTAATCCCATCATGAAGGTCCCACCCTATTGCCCTGATCTAAACCTAATTATTTCCCAAAGGCCCCGCCTCCTAATACTCTCACCTTTGGGGGCTAGGGCTTCAACTTCTGGATTTGGGGTTGGGCACTTTCAGTCCCTAGCACTCAGCAATGTGCCAGTTCTGGTGAAGTGCTCGAGTAGTTCATTCCCAGCGGGTATTTGTATGTTCTGTTACAATCCTCTGACCCCTCTCCCCACGGCTTTTCCTCCGTTAGGAAGCTCCCCTGCTCCCACAGTCAGCTTTGGGTCCTGTTTGTTCTTAGGCTAGCTTCCAGATTGTTTTGGCCGAGAAGAAACCTCTATGGCCTGTGTTCTATCGCTCACTGAGCACTTCCTCCTAACCAATGGCCGGATTTGTCAAAAAAGTGATAAAGACTCTGAGAGCCTGGAGAAGCCAATTGATGGGCAGCTGTTCATTATCCTAGACTCTTTTTCCTGGTATTGTCCCTCACCAGCTTTCTCCTGGGCCAGTGTAAACCCCAACTCATTCATTTCCAACCCCCTTTTGGCTTAGCAGTATCTCGCCCTCAAGCCTGACCCGCTTCTCCAGAGACTGTCATTTATCCACTCAGAGGGTGGCATCATGACCACCTAAGTGTGGGCTGGCTCCGCCTGAGCAAATAGCTGGGATCCAGTTAATATTAAGATAGGAAGAGACTTCAGAGCTCATACAAATCTTGCCCCCAGGCACCCAGATTGTCTCCTATTCCGGAATTACTGGAGCACAGGTGGCAGTTCTCATCACTGGCTGTAAATGGTGGTCAGGACCGTCAGTGTGCCTCCCTCTGCCGTAGCCCTACTTCCGCGCCTCTCTCTCAGTCTTCTCCCACTGTCAGTTCAACGCCATGAACACTCCTGTAGAATCTGTTCTCTCGGCTGCCTTAGTCATCCCGCTGAAGGGATGCCAGCTATGTTTCTGTGCCTCCCATCTTGCTCTTCTTCAGCCTTTCTAAAATCCACATGTGATTATTTCACTCAGCTGCTTAAAATCCCCAGCAGCCTTCCACAGCCCCCAGGGTGAGTTTGAACTCCTCAGGCCTTTCATATCTGGCCCACCCCTATCTCCCCTCTGACCTACTGTGTCCTCATAGGTCGTGCATTTCCAGACCTCCATGTCTGGGCACATGCTGTCATATCTCCCCATCCTCTGCCTCCTCACCCTCAAACCTCTGGCTTGAGTCTGATGCCGCTTTTCTGTGGTCCCATCCATCGTACCTCCTAGCAGAGCCCTTAAACCACACACAGCATACTGGTGGTGGGGGGTTCACCTGTCTTTGGCTCCTTCTGGACATCTAACCCCTTATGAGAATGATTGGGTCAGGTGGATGAGCACCTGCAAATTAGTTCTGTACTTCCTGCCTTCACCTGCCCCCTTTCTCCCCATTCTCAGAGTGAGAACCAACCTTTCTTTCTTTCTTTCTTTCTTTCTTTCTTTCTTTCTTTCTTTCTTTCTTTCTTTCTTTCTTTCTTTCTCCTTCCTCCCCCCCTCCCTTTCTCTCTTTCTTTCTTTCTTTCTTTCTTTCTTTCTTTCTTTCTTTCTTCCTTTTCTTTCTCCCTCCCTCCCTTCCTTCCTTCCTTCTTCCCTCCCTCCCTTCCTTCCTTTCTCTTTCTCTCTTCCTTCCTTTCCCCTTCCTTCCTTTCCCCTTCCTTCCTTCCTTCCTTCCTTCCTTCCTTCCTTCCTTCCTTCCTCCTTCCCTCCCTCTCCTTTTCTTTCTTTCTTTCTTTCTTTCTTTCTTTTTCCTTCCTCCCTCCCTCCCTCTCTCTTTCTCTTTCTTTCTTTCTTTCTTTCTTTCTTTCTTTCTTTCTTTCTTTCTTTCTTTCTTTCTTTTCTCCCTTCCTTCCTCCCTCCCTCCCTCCCTTCCTTTCTCCCTTCCTTCCTTCCTTCCTTATAATCATTTTTTGGAAGACTTCACCCTTTTTCCTCCTTCTCCTTTTCTTTCTTTCTTTCCTTAAGATTTTACTTATTTGACAGAACAAGCACAAGCAGAGGGAGAAGCAGGCTCCCACTGAGCAAGGAGGCCAATCCCAGGACCCCGGGATCATGACCTGAGCCAAAGGCAGACGCTTAACCGACTGAGCCCCCCAGGCGCCCCCCCCTTATATAAAAGGTAGCACACTCTATATACTCTACATTTTGCTTCTTCACTTAATAAAATATCTTGGAAACAGTCCTTCTATATCATAGGGATTTTTCTCATCCTTTTTTATGATTCACACTACTCCATTGTGTGGACATGGCTTATTCAATTGGTCCCTTATTGGTGGACATTTGTTTCCAATCTTTTACTTTTACAAATAATGCTGCAATGAATAAATGGATGGATTTATAGAAGTGGGGTTGCTGGGTCAAAGGGTAAAGCATATGTAAATTTGTTAGATATTCCTTCCCTAGGTTTTAAAAAATTTTGCATCCCTGCCAGCAGTGTACAGAATTTGCCTATTTCTCAGGGTGCCGGTGGCTCAGTGTCCAACTCTTGGTTTGGGCTCAGGTCGTCATCTCAGAGTTGTGAAATAGAGCTCCTCATTGGGCTCTGTGCTCATTAGGCAGTCTGCTTGAGATTCTCTCTCTACCTCCCCCCTCCCCCCCGTACCTCCCCTTTGCTTATGTGCAACACACACACACTCTCTTTGCAATAAATAAATCTTTTTAAAAATTTTGCCTATTTTTCTACAGCCTTGCCAGCACAATGTGTTGTCCGTGTGGTAGATGAGCAATGATATCTGAATGTTGTTTGCATTTCTTACCGTATATTAAGCATCCTCCCCATATTTTTAAGGGCTATTTGCCTCTCTTTTCCTTTGAACTGCCTGCCTTTATTTTTGGGGGGCGGAGATGGCACATTTTTTCTGTTGGGTTTTGATCTTTTTCCATATCAGTTTTTAAGAACTCTTTATACATAGGGACATTAGTCTTTTGTATAAATTGCAGATATTTTCTCCCAATTTGTGATTTCTCTTTTCATTTATGGTTTGTCATAAAGATGTTTCTTTTCAAAATTAAATTAGTTTAAATTAATTAAATTAAAATTAAAAATTTAAAAATTTTAAGTAGTCAGATGTATCATTCTTATCTTTAATTGTTTCTGGATTTTGAATGTTTCTCACTCCAAAAGAACTCACTTTTTTTTCCTCCTAGTACTTTTATACTTTCATTTTTTATATTTAATTCTGATCTTTTTAGAATTAGTATGGTGTGAAGTGTGGAACTAAAATGATCTTTTCCACGTGTTATCTAGTTGACCCAGCCCTGTTATTAAAAACTCCCCTTTTTTGCCATCATTATCATATAAAATTTCCAAATGTACTTGGTCTATTGTTTCACTTTCTCTTCTGTTCTGTTGGTTTTTAAAATCTATTCATGCTCAGTACCACTGCTTTTTTTTTTTTTAAGATTTATTTATTTATTTATTTATTTATTTATTTATTTATTTATTTTAGAGAGAGAGAGAGTGTGTGAGCAAGTGTAGGGGAGAGGAGTAGAGGGAGGGGAAGAAAGAAACTCAAGCAGACTCCATGCTGAGCACAGAGCCTGATGTGGAACTCGATCCCAGGACCCTGAGATTATGACCTGAGCTGAAACCAAGGGTCAGACGCTTAACCAACTGAGCCACCCAGGTGCCCCAGTACTGCTGCTTTAATCAGAGAAGCTTTATGGGTTGTTTTACTAACAGTAGGACACTTTTCCTCACATTTCTTCTCTTTTGTAGAGTTTTCCTAATTTTTCTGCATTGATCATTTTTGCCTATGAAATTTAAAGCCAGCTTATCAAATTACGGAGTAAAATAAGTTTGCTGGTTTTATTATTGGATTCATATTAAATTTATGCATTACCTTGAGAGAGCTGCTGTCTTTCTGATGTCCAAGAGTCGTAGGTAGGAGCAGGCATGGTCTCTCTGGCTCAAGTTTTCGTTCAAAATTTTTAGGGATCTTGGAAAATTTAGATAATGGCAGCATTTTCAAAGGTCAAAAATAAATTTGGGGGGTTGGGACTATTCATATCCTATCAAGAGTAGACATGGATATCAGGAATCTTATTCAAATACAGAAAAACTTACCAGTTCTCATTTGTTGATCACAAAGTGATTTCAGTGCCTTCAGTTTTACTGAGTAAACATAAGCAAATATGAATGATTTTACCCCGACAGCTGCTGTATCTACTCGGGGAGCAGATGGGTTTTTTTATGAATGGGTTTTGTAGTCTTGTTGCAAATGTGCGACTTGCAGCTAATTGTAGTGGTCCGTTGACTTTTGGAAGGATTCTTAGAATCTGTACGATTTTTACCTCTGTGACTTTTATTTATATGAATCAGCCAACGTGCCAGCAAACTCGTCAATGAGCTGCTTTTCCTAACAGGGAGAAGTCATCTCTTATTTGATCAGGTAGGATAAATGTTTAAAAGTTCTTATCTTTCATGCCCGTAGAAAAGCTTTTTATATTTTAGCAAAATGACTGATAAAACATGGAAATTTGACAAAGTCTCGGTCTGTTTTTTATTTTGTTTTTGAGCTTCGGTTTTAATTTGTGCTAGCAAAAATTTATTTTCAGACGGTATGGAACAGAAAACTTCCAACCAAACCAAAAACTGTGGACATATGGAAATAGATTAGTTTCAGATTGTGTGTGTGTGTGTGCTTGAAGGAGGTTAGCAGCTCTGTCTCTTTCTTTTGTTTTTTTTTTTTTTTTTAAGCAGGTCTGTTTGTAAGAACAGGGATGGGGTTATCTAAAGAGCTAGGAACAGTAAGTGCTGATCAGAAGTGCCGAACACTGAGAGTCAGCCCAGGAGAAGTGAATTCTCACTGCAAAGGGAGAGGCAGGGCCAGAAATGGGGAGTAAACCAAGAGGGTCAGCAGTCAGTCGGTCTGTCTTAGTTCATTTAAGCTGCTGTATCAGAATACCATGCACTGGGTGGCTTAAAAACAACAGAAATGTATTTCTCATGGTTCTGGAGGTGGAAAAGTCCAAGATAAAGCAACAGCAGATTTGGTATCTGATGAGGGCTTGCTTCCTGGTTTATAGACGCTTGTCTTGTCTTGTCTTTTTTTTTTTTTTTTTTTAGACAACCGTCTTTTCACTGTGCCTTTGCGTGAGTCTCTTTTATAAGGGCACTGATCCCATTCATGAAGGCTCCCCCCTCACAACCGAATCACCCCCAAAGGCCCACCTCCAAATACCATCACATTAGGGATTAGGTTTCAACATACCAATTTTGGAGGACACAAAACATTCCATCTACAGGCAAGCCACTAGAATGGCAAGTTCCTGAGGGGTCCCCAAGGGAGAAAATGGTCCTAAAGAACTACCTAGAACGGGGCGCCTGGGTGGCACAGCGGTTAAGCGTCTGCCTTCGGCTCAGGGCGTGATCCCGGCGTTGTGGGATCGAGCCCCGCATCAGGCTCCTCCGCTATGAGCCTGCTTCTTCCTCTCCCACTCCCCCTGCTTGTGTTCCCTCTCTCGCTGGCTGTCTCTATCTCTGTCAAATAAATAAATAAAATCTTCAAAAAAAAAAAAAGAATTACCTAGAACTGAGGGAGAATATCCTAGGGCCTCATCTATGATACTTGAGTAGTCTTGTTAAAAGGCACAGGGTTTGGGCTGATAGTTTAACACTGAATATAAAAATCTTTTTTTTTTTTTAAGATTTTATTTATTTATGGGACAGAGATAGCGAGAGAGGGAACACAAGCAAGGGGAGTGTGAGAGGGAGAAGCAGGCTTCCCACTGAGCAGGGAGCCCAATGCGGGGCTCGATCCCAGGAGCCTGGGATCATGACCTGAGCCGAAAGCAGACGCTTAATGGCTGAGCCACCCAGGTGCCCCTGAATATAAAAATCTTTAACAGTCATCCTAAGGTTTGATGTGTGGTTACCACATCCTCTATGAAACACGTCTTTAACACTTTTTATTTTAAATTAATTAATTAATTTAAGAGAGAGAGAGAGATGGGGTGGGGGACATGAGGGGGAGAGAGTCTCAGGTAGACTCTGTGCTGAGCATGGAGTCTGACACAGGGCTCCATCTCATGACCTTGAGATCATGACCTGAGCCAAAACCAAGAGTCCAACGCTTAATGGACTGAGCCACCCAGCTGCCCCTGTCTTTAACATTTTTATGAGAAATTCCTGAGTTGAAATACTAGAAGCTCTCCAGCTGACAGGTAACTGATGTGAACTGATATTAGATTCCCTGCTGGGCACCATTTATCTCATTCAGAAAGGGTACAGTATGTTGTTAAATGGGGATTGTCACAATCGTTAAAAATTAGGTTTCTTCTGCAGATCTTTGTTAAAGGTACAGCTTCTTACCATGTTGACATCAAAATATAGTTTTATAATGAAATTATTCAAACACTTCATACTGTAGGTAATGTAACTCTACACTGTGTAGTTCCTGAAAATATTTTTTGCTATGGCTACATTAAATCATGGTTCACAGACTTTCCTAGCTGTCACAATTGTGTGGATTTTTTTTCTTTCTTTTTTTTTTAAGATTTTATTTATTTATTTGACAGAGAGAGACAGCCAGTGAGAGAGGGAACACAAGCAGGGGGAGTGGGAGAGGAAGAAGCAGGCTCCTAGCCAGGGAGCCTGATGTGGGGCTCGATCCCATAACGCTGGGATCACGCCCTGAGCCGAAGGCAGATGCTTAACCGCTGTGCCCCCCAGGCGCCCCTGGCATTTTTTTCTTAGATAAGGAGAATGTTTGGAGGATTTCCCTCTAGAGTTTATTGACTTCTTTCAATTATAGTTTGCCAAAATGTTGGAATTCCTAGGACATTTCAGGGATTTACTGGGGCCATGATGAACCGGAATGCTCCCAGTGAGGACACACTCAGCAGCTCCCTTAGGAGAGTTTCTCTTCATCAGGGTGATTCGTGCCAAGTCCTTTAGTGGGTCCACCTAGTTCCTATTTTCTACATGGAGACTGTTTCTGGCTATTCGAAAGTACCCAGCATCGTAATAATTAAGAATAGAATTTATGGGGCCCTTGCGTGGCTCAGTCGGTTAAGTGTCTGACGTCGACTCAGGTCGTGTTCTCAAGGTCCTGGTATTGGCCTGTGTGGGGCTCTCTGCTCAGTGGGAAGTCTGCTTCTCCCTCTTCCCCTTCCTTTGCCCCTCCCCCAACTCTCTCTCTCTCTCTCTCTCTCTCTCTCTCTCTCTCTCGCATGTGCTTGAGAGAGCACGCTCTCTTCTCTGATAAACAAAATCTTAAAAAAAAAAGAACTTACACTTTATTTGCAGGCGTGGCTTCAGCATTGGGAAGATTGTAAAGAACAACGTAAATACTTAACAGAAGAGCAGAGCCAGCAAGGCTCCTCAGGACCTAGAGGAGCATGGTCCTAAAATCCCCTTGGCAAGCAGGTCTAGGTTGGCGTCTCTTGTTCATGCTAGGGCCAGCCTGTGTTCTGAGCCGTCCGGTCTCTTTCTTTATTGCTTATATTCCCTTTTTTTTTTTTAGCCAACTACATTGCAGTCAGTGACTGGAAAATTATGCCGAATTAAGTCATTTCCCAGCAGACGTTCCAAAATTGTAGATTACAGAAGGGTGAACTCTGGAGGCAGAAAAACACCAGATTGGGAATATTTGCCATTGATCCTGTGCATGATTCACACAGGCCATTTAACTCTCCTGGGTCTCATTTTCTGCCTTAGAGACGAAAGCAGTCACTCTTGCTTCTGTTGTCCTTTGCAGGAGATGTGGAGAATGCATAAAGGGGAGTGCCCTGGGCAGGGAGGAGAAGGTGCCTGGTTCCCCCAGTCTTGGCAGTGCTGAAGAAGCTGTTTCTTGGCTCAGGACAACCTGAAGCTCACCAGCCTGAATCCCTGCCTTTCCCAGGACTCGAAGCTTTTATTTTATTTTATTTTATTTTATTTTATTTTATTTTATTTTATTTTATTTTACTTTATTTTATTTATTTTATTTTTATTTATTTTATTTTATTTTATTTTATTTTATTTTATTTTATTTTATTTTATAGGGAGGAGAGGGAGAAGCAGGGTCCTGTGAGCAGGGAGCCCGACAGGGGGCTCGATCCCAGGACCCCAGGATCATGACCTGAACCGAAGGCAGATGCTTAGCTGACTGCGCCACCCAGGTGCCCCTCACAGCTTTTATTTTAAAATCTTCTGTCCACATCCTTTGCATTGCCCATCCTCTCAGCCACTATGAAAAGCATGTGTTCATGCCATTGTTTGTTCATTCATATTTATCAGTTAATGTATTTCTTAAATTCTAGGGTTTTTTTGTTTTTAAGATTTTATTTATTTATTTGAGAGAGCACAAGCAGGGGGACTGGCAGGGAGAGGGAGAAGCAGACTCCCTGCTGAACAGGAGCCTGAAGTGGGGCTCGGTCCCCAAGATCATGACCCTGAGATCACAACCAGAGCCAAAGGCAGGTACCTAACTGACTGAGCCACCCAGGCGCCCCTAACTCTAGTGTTTTTAGTGGAGTATCAGTCACCTTGAAGTCTAAGGAATTAATATAAGTGGCCTATGTGGCCAGTTTTAATAATTTATGAAATTAGGAGAAATAGCAATAGCATTCTGTTTGAATTTAAGGCGTGGGGGGGCTGCATTATTTACTTTAAATTAAAATTTTTAATTTATTATTTAAAAATTCCAGTATGGTTAACATACAGTATTATATTATTTTTCAGGTGTACAATATAGTGATTTAACAATTCTATACATTTTTCAGCACTCATCAGGATACGTGTACTCTTAATCCCCTTTTTCTATTTCATCTATCCTCCCACCCACCGACTTATTTCACTTAGCATTACACCCTGTAGGTCCATCTATATAAGCCTTTTATTTGTGTGTGTGGTGAAATCCACAAAGCGTAAAATTCACCACCTTCATCAATTTTAAGCACACAGTGCAGTATGTTAACTCTATGTACATTGTTGTGCAACTGATCTTTACGACTTTTTCATCTTGAAAACAAACTCTACACCCATTGAACAATGACCCTTTTCTCACTCCCGTCAACTCTTAGCAACCACTATTGTGCTTTCTGTTTCTAAGAATTTGACTACTTTAGATATTTCATGTAAGTGGAATCTTGCAGTATTTGTTGTGTTGAGACTAGCTTATTTCACTTAGCCTCATGTCCTCACGGTCCATCCATTCTGTAGTACATGACAGGTTTTCCTCCCTTTTTAAGGCCGAAGAATACTCAGTTATATGTATATATTGTATTTAGTTTATCCATTCATCCATTGATGGATCCCTGGGTTGCTTCCACTTCTTGACTGTTGTGAATAATGCTCTGAGCAGGCAGACATGTTTTGGACACACACCCAGTCCCTGCTTTGAATCTTTTGGGTCTATACCCAGAAGTCATATTGGTGGATCATATGGTAATTCCAATTTTATTTATTTTTTTTTGAGGAAACTCCATACTGTTTTCCATAGTGGCAGTAGCCTTTTACATTTCCACCAGTAGTGCAAAAGTGTTCCTATTTATTTATTTATTTGTATTTAGAGAGCAAGAGCATGAGGAGGGGAAGTGGAGTAGAGGGAGAGAAACTCAAGCAGACTCCTCCAGCTGGGCACAGAGCCTGACTCAGGCAGGGCTTGATCTCATGACCTGAGATCACAACCTGAGCTGAAAGCAAGAGTCAGACCCTCAACTGACTGAGTCACCCAGGCTCCTCAAAAGTGTTCTAATTTCTTTATATCCTTGCTGACACTTGTGGGTTTTTTTTGTTTTTTTTTTTTAAGATTTTATTTATTCATTTGACAGAGATAGAGACAGCCAGCGAGAGAGGGAACACAAGCAGGGGGAGTGGGAGAGGAAGAAGCAGGCTTCCAGCGGAGGAGCCTGATGTGGGGCTTGATCCCAGAACGCCGGGATCATGCCCTGAGCTGAAGGCAGATGCTTAACCACTGAGCCACCCAGGCGCCCCTGGTTGGTTGTTTTGATAGTTTTTCTAATAGATGTGACGGTGACATATTTTTTGAGTGCCTATGGTATGCCAAGTAATGCTGCGGGCCTTGCAGATCCGTGGTAAATAAGACAGACAAGCCCTGTCCCTGATGGGTTGGCTGGCTGGCTGATTTATTTATTTATTTTTTACTTTTTTAAAGATTTTATTTATTTATGTATTTGAGAGAGAAAGAGCAAGCACAAGCCGGGGGCGGGGAGGGGCAGAGGGGAGCGAGAAGCAGATTCTCCGCTGAGCAGGGAGCCTGACACCGGGCTCCATCCCAGGATCCTAAGATGATGACCTGAGTTGAAGGCAGACCCTTAACTGACTGAGCCACCAAGGTGCCCCCTGGCTGGCTTATTTTATTTATTTACCTCAGCTTTATGAGATACAACTGACACATAACATTGTGTAAGTTTAAGGTATACAGTGTGTTGATTTGATACATTTGTATTTTGTAAAATGATTACCAGCATAGTATTAGCTAAGTCCTCCGTCTCATTACATAGGTACCATTACTTTTGAGAACATTTAAGGTCTACTCCCTTAGCAACATCAAAGTATATGATGTAGTATTATTAGTTATAATCACCATGCTATACATTAGATCTCCAGAACTCGTTAATCTTAAAATTGGAAGTTTGTACGCTTTGACCAGCATCTCATCATTTCTCCTACCCCAGTCCCTGGTGACCACCATTCTACTATCTGTTTCTTAGTTTGACTTTTTTAGATTCTACATGTAAGTGAGATCGTATAGTATTTGTCTTTCTCTGTTTGACTTATTTCACTTAGCATAATGGCCTCAAGTTCCATCCACGTTGTCACAAATGGCAGGATTTCCTTTTCTTTCTCATGGCTGAATAATATTTCATTATATTTCCATATACCACATCTTCTTTTTCCATTCATCCGTTGACAGATACTTAAGTTGTTTCTGTATGTTGGTTATTGTGAGTAGTGTTGCTATAAACATGGGAGTCCAGGTATCGCTACATGATCTTGATTTCAGTTCCTCTGCACGTACACCCGGAAGTGGAATTACTGGATCAAATAGTAGTTCTGTTTTTAATTTTTTCATGAACCTGCATATTTCCCATAGTGGCTAAACCAATTTGCCTTCCCACCAACAGTGCGCAAGGGTTCCTTTTTCTTCACACCCTAGCCAACACTTGTTATTTCTTGTCTTTTTGATGATAACCCCTAATGGACTCCTTTAACTATGTATACCAGGTTGCTTTTCCATTAGTAATGACTGAGCTAATTACATATGCATACTTTTTTATCTGATACTTAAAAAAATCTGATACAGTATGTACTTGTGGGATAGCTGATTAGAGTTAAAAATATGGTTTCTAGGGGCACCTGGGTGGCTCAGTTAAGCGTCTGCCTTGGGCTCAGATAGGATTGAACCCTGCATCAGGCTCCCTGCTCAGCCAAGAGCCTGCTTCTTCCTCTCCCTCTGTCTGCCCCTACCCCTGCTTGTGCTCATGGTGGGCTCTCTCTCTCTCTCTTAAATAAATGAAATCCTAAAAAAAAAAAAAAAAGAATATGATTTCTGTTTGGGCAAGAGAAGGAACTTACAGGCCCGTCTAGATTCCCTCATGATTTTGATTGCATTAACAAATACACTTCTAAATAATCCATGGGTCAAAGAGACGTCTCAAGGTAAATCAAAGAATATGTTAGATTTCTAACTGCTTGAATTCATAACTGACGAGTTGACTTCGCACGTGAGTTCCCAGGAAATAATGGACTATTTTCCAGCTTGTTTTATAAAATCTTAAGATTACTTTTTGACTGCTGTAATCCCACAGAGTGCTGGACTTGACTCTTTGTAACACTGGCTGAGACTCTAGTCCCAGATGGTGAATATATGTCAGTGTCCTTACCAACTCCAGGTGAGGGGTAGCAGCTGCCTGGAGCTGGGTGGATGTTCAGAAGGATTCCGAGGTCTTGCACTGGGCTCAGGAGGAAAGCTGGGTCTGGAAGATGTTCAGTGTGTGCCATGGGTGAGAGAGAGGGGGAGTGGTAGTATGTGTGCTTTATATGCACTGTAGGGCTATTTGGAAACTGTTCTCAGGCAAGAAATCATTGCCTTCATGATTCATTGCCCTGCTTCTCATAATATTACAGTTGAGCAACTTCATGATTCTTTTCATTTTCTGGGCCATCAGGAGACACGAGACCAGAAGAATAAGAACAGCATGAAATACAGGAATATGTAGGTCCCTTCCTTCAGGGTGTATCAGTAGATATTGCGTCCTGGTGAGCTGAATCTGATTACGTAGGCTTGTGATACCCTTGGGCCACAATACCAAAAGGAGACCTATGCAAGGGCAGATAGCAGCCAAGGAAACAATTAAAATACAAAGTCTAATGAAGCGACAAAGCTAGTAATCCTTTTTTGGTCTTGGTCTTCAGTCACTGTTAACATTTTAGAAACAAAACATACCTGAGACAAAAGACATGACTGGAAATGGCACCAAATCCTTCATGTGCTAAAACATATGCTCAAAAAAGAGAAAAGTGCTACTATGCTAAGTCTGTGTTCTGAGAAAACCATTTTGGTGTGTGAGATTGCAGTTGCTATGGCAACCAGGGGCTGCAGCCCACTGACTCTCCCTCCTAAGGAAAATAAGAGTTGATGTTTATGGATGAGAACCAAGTGCCGCCTTAGAGAAGAAGACTGAGCCCGGGATGTGTTCATTTAAGTGCCAGCCCCTCATCTTGTGCCTCAGAGGAAGTGAATTCTCTAATAACCCATGATCCTCTGCCTTTTGGTTTAGGTCTTCAATCATCTTTCACCAGGTGAAGCATCTGTGTCTGACATTGGAAGAAAACACCTAAACAAGAACACTGAGTGGAAAACAATGTTTTAAGGCGACAGTTAGCTTGAAATAGATTGTTTGCAACTTCAGGGTAGGGGGCCCTGTCTTTTCTGGTATTCATATTCTTGAGGAAATAATGGAAACAAGGATTTCTGACTCATGGGTTTGCCCCGCATTGGGCTCTCTGATCAGTGGTGCTTCCTTGTTTCTGGTCTTTTCAGACTTACGTTTTCTTCATTGATTTTGCATTGATTCGGCTGGGTTGAACCTCGAAAGCTCTTCATCTGTAGGGACCATTATTTATATCCAGACTCTGAATGTTTTTCAAGAAGAGAACAAACTAACTGAACAGTAGCCTCAAATATCATACGTTTCCTCGAACAGAGTCTTCCTCATCTCAGGAAATGACACCCTGAGTCATTTTCAGTTGTTCAGGTAACAAACCTAGGAGTTTTTGACTCTTTTCTTTCACTTTTCACCAATGATCCATCAGCAAATAGTGTTGATTATAACTCCATAGTGTGTCCCAAATTCTCCACTTCTCCCTGTTTCAATTCCCACTGTGTTAGTTTTAGTCTGTTATCTCTTGTCTGACTTTATGCTTACCTAACTGGTCTGTCTCTTGCTCTTCTATTTTTTTACTACTCATCCTCTCCATAGCCAACAGATTGAGATATGTATATATGTATTTATTTATTTTGAGATAACTGTAGATTGGCATGCAGTTGTAAGAAATAATAGAGAAACAATGTATCCAGTTTCTCCCAATGGTAATATCTTGCATGATTACAGTACGATATCACAATAGGATATTACATCAATACACCAAGAAATGGAACATTTCCAGGTTGTCTGGGTGGTTTGGTTGGTAAAGGGTTCAACTCTTTGTTTCTGCTCAGGTTGTGATCTCATGAGTCATGAAATCTAGAGCCCTGTGTGGGGCTCTGTGCTCAGCAGGGAGTCTGCTTAAAGATTCTCTCCCTCTGTCCATCCCCCCGCTTGCGCACGCTCTCTCTCTCTAAAATAAATCTTCGGAAAAAAAAAAAAAAAGAAATGGAACATTTCCATCACCATAAAGATCTTTTATAATCGCACCTGCTTCCCTTCCACCGCCATCCTTGCCATAACCCCTAGCAATCATTAATCTGTTATCCATTTCCATAATTTTGTCTTTTCAAGGATGGTATGTAGGTAGAATCATACAATATGTTTGTCTGGTACTTCTAGCATTTTTTTGAAAGAGTGATGATAGTGAGGACATGCTTGAATTGTTCCCGATCTCAGAGGAAGCATTGAGCCTTTTGTCATAAAGTATACTGTTAGCGATAGATTTTTTTTTTTTAAAGATTTTATTTATTTATTCGACAGAGAGAGGGAGACAGCCAGCAAGAGAGGGAACACAAGCAGGGGGAGTGGGAGAGGAAGAAGCAGGCTCATAGCAGAGGAGCCTGATGTGGGGCTCGATCCCATATCGCCGGGATCACGCCCTGAGCCGAAGGCAGACGCCCAACCGCTGTGCCACCCAGGCGCCCCTAGCAATAGATTTTTGGCAAGTGTTCGTTATCAAGGTGAGGAAGTTCCCCTCTATTTTCATTATTCTGAGAGTTTTTATAATGAATGGGTGTTGAAATTTGTCACGTTTTTTTCTGCATTGATTGATAGAATTATGGTCTTTCTTCTTTAGCATGTTTTAATACATAGATTACATTGATTTTCAAATGTTGAACCAGCTTTGGGAATGGTGTATAATTATTTATATATATTGGTGAACTCTATTTGCTAATATTTGTTACAGATTTTTGTGTATATATGTATATATTCATGAGGGAAATTGCTCTGTAGTTTTTTTGTACTTTTTTTTTTTTAAGATTTTACTTATTTATTAGAATGAGAGAGAGAGAGAGTGTGTGCACCAGTGGGGGGGAGGGGTAGAGGGAGAAGGAGAAGCAGACTTCCCGCTGAGCACAGTGCTGAACTTAGGGCTTGATCTCAGGACCCCGAGGTCATGACCTGAGCAGGCACCCAACCTCCTGAGCCACCCAGGCGCCCCTGTACTTTCTTTGGTTTTGATATCAGGAAAATGTAGCTTCATAAAATTAATTGTGAAGTGTTCCTTTCTCTTCTGTATTCTGGAAGAGATTTTATAGAGTTGATGTTAATTCTTTAAACATACAGTAGAATTCTCCAGACACACTGTCTGGTCCTGGAGATTTCTTTTGGGGAAGGTTTAAAGTACAGCTAAATTTCTTTAATAGTTATAGGACTGTTCAAATGCTCTGTTTCATATTGTATGAGCTGATATAGTTTGTTTTGGGGAGAGTTGGTTCATTTCATCTAAGTTGTTAAGTTGATGTGTGCAGAGTTATTTCCTTATTATCCTTTTGCTGTCTACAGGGTCTGTATTCATAGCCCCTATTTCATTCCTGGAATTAGTAACTTGTGCCTTCTCTCTTTTTATCTTGTCAGTCTTGGCTAGAGGTTTGTCAGTTTTATTGATCTTTTCAAAGAAATAGCTCTTTTTTTTTTAAGTTTTCAAGTTTTTATTTACATTCTAGTTAGTTGACATATAGTGTAATATTAGTTTCAGGAGTAGAATTTAGTGATCCATCACTTACATGTAACACTCAGTGCTCATTGAAGTGCGCTCGTTAATCCCCATCACCCATTTAACCCATCCCCCACCGACCTCCCCTCCAACAACCTTCAGTTTGTTCTCTGTAGTTAAGAGTCTCCGGGTGCCTGGGTGGCTCATTCGGTTAAGTGTCTGCCTTTGGCTCAGGTGGTGATCCTGGGGTCATGGGTTTGCCCAGCATTGGGCTCCCTCATCTGCGGGGAGCATGCTTCTGCCTCTTTCTCAGTCCCTTCCCCTCTCCCCCACTCAATGCTCTCTCTCTCTCTCTAATAAATAAAGTCTTAAAAAAAGAAAATGAGTTTCTTATGGTTTGCCTCCCTCTCTTTCCTTTCCTTCCCTTCCCTTCCCTTTCCTTTCCTTATTTTCCTAACAGATGAACAAAGGGGAAAGGAAAAAAAAATAACAAAAAAACCCCCAAAGAACAAGCTCTTAATTTCATTGATTTTTCTGTTGTTTTTTCTGTTTTAATTTCATTGATTTCTGCTCTTATCTTTACTCTTTCCTTTCTTCTTTCTTTGGTTTTATTTTGCCCTTCTGTTTTAGTTCTTGAGTTGGGAGCTTAGATTATTAATCTGAGACTTTTCCTCTTTCTAACGTGGGCACTTCTGTGCTGTATGCTCGCAGCGCTGCTTTGGCTGTGTCCTGCCCAACTCTTGATACATTGTGTTTTCATTTTCATTTAGTTCAGCACATCCTTTGATTTACCTTGAATTATTTTTTGACCCATGGATTATTTAGAAATACATTGTTTAGTTTTCAAGCCTTTGGAGATTTTTTTTTGTCTTTCTTTTATTGATTTCTACTTTGATTTCATTGTGGTCATAGAATATACTCTGTGTAATTTCAGTTTTTAAAATTTTATTAAAGGTTTTTTTTTATGACCACGGATGTGGTCTCTCTTATTTTTTTTATTTTTTATTTTATTTTGAGAGCAAGTGAGTGAGCATGCATGTGAGCAGGCGGGAGAGGGGCTGAGAGAGAAGAGCAAATCTTAAGCAGCCTCCAAGCCCAGTGCAGAGCTGGCATGGACTTCTATCCCCATACCCCAGATTCATGACCTGAGCTGATATTAGAGTCAGATGCCTAACCAACCGAACCACCCGGGGGCCCTGATATGGTCTATCTTGATGTATTTTCATGAGCACTTGAAAAGACTGTGTATTCTGTTATTGTTGGGTGGAGTGTTCTGTAAATGTTGATTAGATCCTATTGGTTGATGGTATTTGTTGAATACTTTTATATCCTTGTGGATTTTCTGTCTACTTACTCATCAGTTACTAAAAGGGAGGTGTTGAAGTTTCTAACTATAATTGTACTTGTAACTGTGTATATCACAGTGTATAGTTGGGTCATTTTTTTTTTTTTAATTTTCTCTGTCAATGTCTTTTAATTTGGTATATTTGGACCATTTGTACTTCATGCAATTATTGATACATTAGGGCTTAAGTCTGCCATTTTATGTTTTGTTTTCTGTTTGTTCTTTTTGTTTTTTGTTTTTGTTTTTTAAAGATTTTTATATTTGGACCATTTGTACTTCATGCAATTATTGATACATTAGGGCTTAAGTCTGCCGTTTTATGTTTTGTTTTCTGTTCTTTTTTGTTTTTTGTTTTTGTTTTTTTTTAAGATTTTATTTCATTTTATGTTTTGTTTTCTGTTTGTTCTTTTTGTTTTTTGTTTTTGTTTTTTAAAGATTTTACTTATTTATTTGACAGAGAGAGAGAGCCAGCGAGACAGTAAGCACAAGCAGGGGGAGTGGGAGAGGAAGAAGCAGGCCCACAGCAGAGGAGCCTGATGTGGGGCTCGATCCCATAACTCCAGGATCACGCCCTGAGCCGAAGGCAGACGCTTAACTGCTGTGCCACCCAGGCGCCCCTGTTTTTTGTTTTTCTTTTTCCTGCTTTCCTGTGGATTACTTGATCTTTTTTTAGAATTCCATTTTTATTTATCTATAATATTTTTGAATGTATCTCTTTATATCGCTTTTCTAACAGTTGCTCTAGGCATTACATAATATACATATAACTTATTATAGTCTACTGGTGCCATCATTTTAGCAGCTCATGGTATAGAAACTTTATCTCCCTTTACCCTTCCCCATTTATCATGTAATGCTTATAAGTGTTTCCTCTATATACATTTAGAACCATATCAGACAGTGTCATAATTTTTACTTCAATCATCAAACTTAATTTAGAAATCTCAAGAGGAGAAAAATGTATTTTCCTATACTTTTATTTTTTCCTTTGTTTTTTTCCTTTCTTCCTGATATTCCAAGATTCCTCCTTCTATCATTTTCTTTTTGTTTAAGAGAAATTTATTTAGACATTCTTCTAGGGTAGGCCTCCTTGCCCTTCATTTCTAAAGGATATTTTCACTAGGTGTACAATTCTGGCTTCATGGTACTTTACTTTCAGCACTTGAAAAATATTGTGCCCCTTCTTTCTGGCTTCTGTGATTTCTGGTGAAAAATTCACTGTCATTCTAATTGTTTTTCTAAGTTATGTCATTTCTCTTTTGCTTACTGTTTTCAAGATTTTTGTCCTTGTCTTTTTGTCTTTAGTTTTCAGAAGGTTGATTATGATGTGTCTTTGTGTGGACTTCTTTGAGATTATTCTCTTTTGGGTTTACCCAGCTTCTTGAATCAGTATGTTTATGTCTTTTGCAAAATCTGGGAAATTTTCAGTTATTATTTATTCAAGTACTTTTTGGCATTGCCGTCTTTTTCCTCTGCTTCCAGAAGTTCAGTGTCATGAATGTTAGATCTTTCGTTGTAGTTTTATAGATCTCTGAGCTTTGGTTCGCTGTTTGCAATCTGTTTTCTCTCTTATGTTCTTATGTTCAGATTGGGTCATTTCTGTTGTTCTATGTCCCAGTTCACTGTTTCTTTCTTCTGCCCCTCTCCATTATGGTATTGAGCCCATTCGTTGAATTTTGAATTTTGTTTATTGATTTTTTTTAGTTTCCACTTGGTTCTTTTTTATATCCGTGTTTCTTTTCTGAGACTTCCTGTATTAATTTGTGTTAAGAATATTCATAATTCCTTATGGGAGCTTTTTTCTTTTCAAGGATTTTATTATTTATTTATTTGCTAAAGAGCGCACGCACACACAAGCAGTGGGAGCAGCAAGCAGAGGGAGAAGCAGGCTCCCCGCTGAGAGGGAGCCTGATATGGGGCTCTATCCCAGGACCTTGGGATCATGACCTGAGCCGAAGGTAGATGCTTAACGACTGAGCCACCCAGGCGCCCCTTATTGGAGCATTTTTTATAATGGCTGCTTTACAGTGCTTGTCAAATAATTCTAACATCTGTCATCTTGGTGTTAACATCGATTGTCTTTTTTCCTTCAGTTTGAGATTTTCATGGTTCTTGGTATGATGAATGATTTTCCGTTGAGCCCTGGACATTTGGACATTTTGGGAAATATATTATGAGACTCTGGATCTTTTTATCCCTTCTGTTTTTGTTAGTGCTTTCTGACATTACTGTGACAGGGAAAGTGGGGGGCACCACTTCATTACTATCAGGTGATGGTAGACATCCAGGTTCCCCACTCAAGAGAGTTGGGTAGGGCGGAAGCTCTGGTTCTCCACTAGGCCTCCCCTGATACTTCTCTAGGTATGAGTAGAAGTGCTGTTTGAACACTCCCTATGTGAGTCCCCAGACCCCATGGGAGGTGTGAGTCCCCAGGCCCCATGGGAGGTGTGAGTCCCCAGACCCCATGGGAGGTGTGAGTCCCCAGACCCCATGGGAGGTGTGAGCCTTATTACTGCTGGGCCGTGGTGAGAGTCGTGACTGTACTATGCCTTCTCTGACACCATTCTGATGGGGATGTGAGGTGCCCCATTACAGCCTGGCTAGAGAACCCTGGTTCTCCACTTGGCCTCTCTCAGCATGTGTGTGGGTGGAATCACAGTGTTTGCTCTGCTCTTTGGCTGGGGTAGTTGTCTAAAAGTTTTCTGTCTTGTTAGGCTACCCCTTTACTCATCTTTTGCTCAGAGGTGCAGGCAAAGACTTTTTTGTTTGTTTTTTAAATCTGTGCCCTTGACATTTCCAGATTGCTGGCTTTTTCAGCTGTAAGTCTGGGATACATGAGGCAGAAGGTAAACTCGGAGACTTCACTGCTGTATTGTTCCTGGGTCCCAAGGTCCCTAGCCAGTCTGCCTTCTCTCTACTTTCAGTCTTCTTATGTTTGTTTTATATATAATGTACAGGGCTTTTAATTATACTTAGAAGGAGGAATAGGGAACAGTGCATCTACTCCATTTTCTCAGAAATAGAAGGCCAGAGTGATCTTTTTAAAAAATAAATTAAATCGTCACTTTCCTGTTTATAACTCTCCGGGTGCTTGTATTGTGCCGGAAATGGAGGCTCATCCGTGACCTGTAGGACATGATCTGGCTGTGCCTACTTTTCCATCCTTTGCCACAGACCTATTTCCCTCTTGCCTACACTGCTTCAGGCATACTGATCTTTTAAAATTAATTTTCTCAACAAATCTATATTAAGCCTCTCTTATATTCCAGGCATTGATCTAGGTATAGTGTTCCAGGCAGAGTCCCTGCCGCTTGGAGGTTATGTTGTTTCTGCCCCAGGAACATTGAGCTCCTTCCTGCTTCAGAGACCTACACTTTTTGGATGCTTTTCCCCCAGCTCCCTCCTGTTCACTAAGGTCTCAGCTCAGATGTCTCCTCAGAGAGACCTTCACTTTCTGTCTGAAGCAGGGGATTTCTACCTTGGCTGCATGTTGGGATCACCAGGGGAATGTTAAAAAAAATCTCAAAGCCCAGGTTTCATCCAAGACTAATCAAATCCAGGCCTCTGAGCGTGGCCCAGGCATCAGTGTTCCTACATCTTTCAAGGGGATGCCTGTGCATAGCCAAGGGTAGCCAAGGCTAACATAGAGTGGTACCTCCCTCCTTCGCTCTGTCACTCCTTATCACTGTAGGAAGTGATCTTCTTTGAAGTATATTAACTTGTGAGTTTTTCTCAAACTTCTAGATCTCATATAGTAAGTAAAGTAAGTTTCAAGTCCATGAATGGCACACTCTGTTTCTTTCTTTCTTTTTTTTTTTTAAGATTTTATTTATTTATGTGACAGAGAGACAGCTAGTGAGAGAGGGAACACAGCAGGGGGAGTGGGAGAGGAAGAAGCAGGCTCCCAGCGGAGGAGCCCGATGTGGGACTCGATCCTGGAACGCCGGGATCACGCCCTGAGCTGAAGGCAGACGCTTTAACGACTGCACTACCCAGGTGCCCCCAAACTCTGTTTCTTACTTAAGTTATTGGGTTTCTGCTTCTGATTCTGGGGACTGAAACTCACATGAGAGCAAGGACTTGGAATGTGATCTGTCTGAACTCTCTGGCTATACTTCAGAGTCAGGAATTTTCTGCTTCTGAATCAGAACTTGTGGGCCTAAGCCTGGTCTAGAAGTGGCCTTTCAGAAAGTGGTGTCCTGACCAGAATTCCTTCTCTGAAGGCCTTTTGTCTGGCCATGCCTGGCTTTCTCTGTCTGAGGTTCCCTAGGAGTTGCCTTCCTTGTGCTGTCACAGTATATGCTCTGGGAAGCTGGCCTTGGGGTGCAGTTAGAATTGAGGGAGAGCAAGGGGACCAACTCATCTCATCCTTGCCTAGGATTTTCCTACTCTGAGCTATGGAAGTCCTATATTCCATAAACTCCCTCAGTCCTGGGACAGCCGGAATGGTTGGTTACCTTGGAGGAATCTGGGAGTCATCTCAGCACCTTCCCTGGTTGGATCTGGGGAGGGAAGAGCTTGAGAGGGCATTGATGTGGTTTGAGACCGCTTGCCTAGGATTTTCCTACTCTGCGCCATGGAAGTCCTATATTCCATAAACTCCCTCAGTCCTGGGACAGCCAGAATGGTTGGTTACCTTGGAGGAATCTGGGAGTCGTCTCAGTACCTTCCCTGGTTGGATCTGGGGAGGGAAGAGCTTGAGAGGGCATTGATGTGGTTTGAGACCATCACTGGGCTGTCCAAGTTCAATTTTTCAAAGCTTTGTACTGCTGAAGGCTTGCTAGAGTATATTCTCCTTAAGGCAACAAACAAGGAAAAATATGGGCCCCTCCTGGGCCAGAATCTATGTATCCTATAGGCTCTTACCCCAAATTCTCACTCTATGTATAATTTTTTAGCAGGGGGAGGTGGGGTGGAGGGGCTCCCGTTGTGTTACCAGGAACAGTTTAAAAGAAGATTCTTTGATCTCTATTTGTTGGCCCCCTGTCTGATCCTGTGTCTATGGTGAGAACCATGGAGCACTGTCTAGTTGTGGTTTGGATGCCGGGGTAGATGAAGAGCTAAACTGCCAGCTGTATAATGTAGGCTGAGGTTAAATACAGGTTTTATAGCGGTGTTTCCCAGAGTGTGGTCTGAAACTACCTTTTTAAAGATTACCTGGGGGCTTATTAAGTACAGATTCTTGGGCCCAACTCTGCAGATTGTGAATCAGCAGGTTTAGGGAGGGGACCAGAAAACTACATTTTTATTTTTATTTTATTTTTAATTTTTTAAAAGATTTCATTTAGTTATTTGACAGGGAGAGAGAGAGAGCGCATAGCCGGGGGAGCAGCAGAGGGAGAGGGAGAAGCAGGCTCCCCGCTGAGCAAGGAGCCCGATGGGGGACTTGATCCCAGGATCCTGGGATCATGAGCTGAGCGGGAGGCAGACACTTAACCGACTGAGCCATCAAGGTGTCCCGGAAACTACATTTTTAGAAGCACCTCATATAATATTCATGGATCCTGACATTTGAGGACCACTCTTCTGTTGCTCCATGGTATTTAGGTGATATCCAGAGAATAGCAGGGGGAATCTGCTCCTGATTTTAATTCTTGTTGAAAGGGTCATTAAAAAAAAGCGGGACTTTGTGGGGCTTTGTTATATAGTTTTATTCTGCTAGTTGTGTGGCATTAAGGCTCGGGTAGAACTTAAAAGTGCAATAGTAGCAATCCTCCCAACGCTTTACTAATGCTATTCTTTCTACCTTTCGCAGCAGAGAGAGAACTTCAGTGGAAAGTGATAGAATAATATCTTTATAGCAGTTTAACAGCTTTTGCTCTCAGCTTTATAGGCCTCCCCTAGGATTGACAGGAAAATTAAATGAGGGAAATGAGTCCAAATCACGTAGAAAAGAAGATAGCGGTTGCTGCCCTGTGTTCTGAAACTGGGCTCAATTCCCAGGAGATCTTTAAGCTGTTTTTTTGGTTGAAGTCAGCATTTTTTCCCCCTGTTAACTGCACCTGCTGCCATCAGATGTCTAGTGCTTTAAACATAATATCTACACTAGGGAGAGATCTATTGCAGTATAAATCCAGATGACATCTTAGCTGGGATTTGACATTTTCCCCCCACCTCACGCAGCACCACATTTATGTAATAATGATCTTCGGCACTAGCAGAAAGCACCATTGATCTGCCAGTCCACTGGTATGCTCACACTCCAGTTGCGGACTCACTTGGAAAATGTGATTCTGGGAGTCAAGTTTGGATTCCCTGTAACTGGGGCTGACCTGGGACTTTGGAAGGCTCTGGATTAGTTGATGACCGCTTTCATGGTGGCCGTGGTGTCTGGTGTGGGAGTGACTGGACACGGGCCTCTTAATATTAGGATTAAACTGAATCCCTAGGTTGGTCTGACAATGGTCCAAACCAAGGATAATAACAGTAATGACTTAGAAGTATGAATGTTCTTTCTTGATTATGAGTTACCTTGTAAATCTGTAGGGTGAGACTATTTTGTGCTAGCTTTTGTCCCCTGCTTGCACGGCACTAGTCCTCTTCAAATTCTTCTCCCCAGCCCTTGTTTTTCTAGGATTCAAATGGGGGCATTTCACACATGCTCTCAAAAGTCTAGATACCTCTGTGACAGCCACATTTCTTTCCTCTTCCGTTTCGGCCCTCAGGCTCTGATTCCACATCTGCAGGTGCGTTCTTCATGTAAGCTGGATCTCCTCTATTCTTTCTTCTAGGCTGAAATGACCTCCTTCTTCCCCAGAGTCCTAGAAATTTGCCTCTTTTCATCTCCCTGTGTTCAAGGCATTGGTTAAAGGTTCTCATAAGGTGTCTGAATTTTTCTTTTTTTGAACAAAGGGCTTGGGTAGGGCTATGGGACTGGAATACTCTTAATATAGGGTGGTCTGAGGCCCTATATTATATGGTGAGTCAGGTGATAGAAGTGTGTATTTACGCATAGCCATGGAAGAGACAATGTAGGTGAAAATGTGTTCTGAGGGTATCGATCTGCTGGGGAGCTGATGGCTCCGATGATCACCCTTCCAGCAGAGCATGGCAGGTACGTACGCATTGTCATGGTTCACCTGTGCAGTTAGGACGATTTCACAGATACTGCTTCAGTTAACTTCGGTAAGCAACTAAATGATAATCTTCTCACATAAAATAATTCCACAATGACTGTCTAGGTATCATGATATATTGTTGTTGAAAGTAGTGTCCCATTGGGGCGCCTGGGTGGCTCAGTCATTAAGTGTCTGCCTTCGGCTCAGGGCGTGATCCCAGAGTCCTGGGATCGAGCCCCACATCAGGCTCCTCCGCTGGGAGCCTGCTTCTTCCTCTCCCACTCCCCCTGCTTGTGTTCCCTCTCTCGCTGGCTGGCTCGCTCTCTGTCAGGTAGATAAGTAAAATCTTAAAACCTGTGGAGGTTATGAACAGTCCCTTTTCTCCACGGTGCCTGGAGACTGATTGTCTGGACCTGCTGAGGTTACTGCACATGGCAACAAACCCTCTGCGAGAGCTGGTTCTGCACAAGGACTTGGCGTGGAATCCACCAGGTTCGGCGTAGAAGCTCATTTAAGCGTCGTTTGATGTCTCCAGTGGACTTCTTCATGCGTGCCCTAAGCATAGGGACTTGCTGGCAGTAAGAATTGCTTTCTTTATTCATTTAGGTTTTTGCTTAATTGTTTCTTTTTATAGTTTTATTTATTAGCTGTTTATCCTGTACTTACTTGATAATATTCTGGCTGTTGATGGGCCAGGACAGTTGCATCCTTTCCCAAACCTAAAGCAAAAGAACAAAGGTAACAATGTACCCCACGGTCTAGATGACGGGGAGGAACTTTAACGTGCCTGCATGTGCACAGTGTGAAAAATCCCACTTTCTCTGTCTCTCTATACATTCTATCAAAAGAAGTGCCTTGGGGCAGCTGGCCGGCTCAGTAGGTAGAACATGCAACCCTTGATCTTGGGGTCATGAGTTCAAGCCCCACTTTGGGCATGAAGGTTACTTAAAAAAAAAAAAGTGCCTTGTGAAGGCTCAGCCCAGAGTAAAAGAGATCAGTGTTGTTTGGGCATGAAGGTTACTTAAAAAAAAAAAAAGTGCCTTGTGAAGGCTCAGCCCAGAGTAAAAGAGATCAGTGTTGTTAACTGTGGCAGAGACTGTGGGATGTTCTCCAGCAGCCTTTCCCACTCTTTCAGAACAATAGAAACCCTGATTTTTAGATGGGCTGCCCAGAGTAAAGATACGCTCGGCTCCATGACAACCTGTGTGGTCATGCGACCAATGCAAAGTGTCACATGGTAGCTTCCTGGAATTTTCCTTGAAGACAGTTGACACATGCTGATGGGAGAATTAAATGAGGGAAATGAGTCCAAAGCACAGAGAAAATCACGTAGAAAAGAAGTTGTGCATTCCGTCAGCTTCGCCGTCCCTTCTTCTGCCCAAAATACAGATATGTTGGGGGGAGCCTTAGTTGCCACCTTGGGCTGTGAGGATGGGGGCTCTGTGTTTGGGATGGTGGGAGAGTGAGCTAGAAGGATCTTGAGGATTTTATGAGGCAGAGCCCCTGTAACCTGTCCTCTGTTTTCTCATGAGACTGAAAGACATCTTCGTCTCGTGTTTCCTATTTGGCCAAATCTGATCTTAAGTTTTAGGAAGGGAGATTTCATAACCTAGTTCCTGGAAACTTATTACAGGGCTTAATCATCCTGAAGGACAAAATATTCCTTTTTGCTTTTTAAAGAGTATCTTTGAATCAGTCTGTTCCTGTTTTTTTCTTGTTCAGGTCTCTGAAAATGGAGAACAGTTGGTTGACTCCTTATAATACATGTTCGTATTATAAGATTTTTGTTTTGCCTTGATTTTGTAGCTTTTTGTCAACCAGTGAATTTAGAATTTGAAATAATTAGCATTTTACTTCTTGAAAAATATTCATAATCAATTTTTTTTAATGAGAGAATCAGCTGTGCAAGGCTTGGGGTTCTAATTATGCCTGTGATTTGTTAAAAGGGATTACAACGAGCTCGCTCTTAGTGAAATGAATAAGCTGTTTTCTGAACTGTGAGGGGGAGGAGGCACAGAGAGAATGTACTGACCCTGCAATATCTGGAGGAGAGTTAGTAGAAGAGGACTTTCTCTGTGTGTGCATGTGAGTGAGAGAAAGAAAAAAGAGTATCTTCAAAGCAAAAACACTTCCTGTATTTAATTGCTGCCCTGTCTTACGGCTTCCTGGGGAGCAAGAGGCTCCCGCCAGCCAGGCAGCCATGTCACATTCCTCTGGTGCATGAAATTGGGGCCTGTGTTGGAGATGCCAGATGCATTTCTGTGCCAGCTAGCGGTCTTTATACTCTGACTCATTCCGGAGATGACATTTCCTGCAAAAGTCACTAAAAGCATCCTTTATTTTTTTTATTTTTTTAAAAGATTTTATTTATTTATTTGACAGAGAGAGACAGCCAGTGAGAGAGGGAACACAAGCAGGGGGAGTGGGAGAGGAAGAAGCAGGCTCCCAGCGGAGGAGCCTGATGCGGGGCTCGATCCCAGAACGCCGGGATCACGCCCTGAGCTGAAGGCAGACGCTTAACGACTGTGCCACCCAGGCGCCCCCTAAAAGCATCCTTTAAAGGAAATGTAATTATATACATATTAAGACTTCCCTCATTTATGTGCCCCGCACCTTCAGACACACACTGACTCACCTTTTTTTTTTTCCCCTAAATAACAGCTTTGTGGAGATACAATTTTAGCATATTCGGAGTTGTACGCCTGTTACCACAATCAATTTGAGAACTCTTTCATCACTCCAAAAAGAAACCCTGTACTCACTGGCATCCCTGTTTCTCCCAGCCCCCCTTCCCTTCAGCCCTGGGCAACCACCAAGCTACTTTCTATCTCTGAGAAATTACCTGTTCTGAATATATCAGACAAATGGAATCACGCAATACGTGCTCTTCTGTGACTGGCTGCTTCTCGCAGCATGTTTTTGAGGTTTGTGCGTGTAGTAGTATGTACCGGAAATTGATTTCTTTTATGGCTGAATAATATTGCATTGTGTGGACAGAGCACATTTTCTTCATCTGTTCATCAGCTGATGAACATTTGGGTGGTTTCCACTTTTTGGCTGTTCTGAGTAGTGCTGCTATGTAAAGTTCTTGTATAGACCTATGTTTTCATTTCTCTGGGGTATTCCCCTGGAGTGGAATTGCTGGATGTGGTAGGCAGCAGAATGTTCCTCTGCTCAGAGAAGAGATGGGGACAGAGGAATGGGTCAGCTTTGTCCTTGAGGTCAGCTTTGTCCTTGAGGACAGTTTTGTCCTGTCTTCAGCGGGCGCCTGGGTGGCTTAGGTCATGATCTTGGGGTCCTGGGATGGAGCCTCACATTGAGCTCCATTCTCAGCGGGGGTCTGCTTGTCCCTCTGCCCTCCCCCTGCTCGTGCTCTCTCTTTCTCTCAATTAAACAAAGTCTTTGAAAAAATGAGAAAAAGAAGTCTTTACATTGGAGCTGTGGAGCCAGGTTGCCAAGTTTTTAGGTGAGGTTGGGGACAGTGCTAATAAAGTAAAAGCAAATGTGTTTTATTTTATTTTATTTTTTAAGATTTTATTTATTTGACAGAGAAAGAGAGCACAAGCAGATGGAGCGGCAGGCAGAGGGGGAGGGAGAGGCAGGCTCCCCACTGAGCAGAGAACAGAACGTGGGACCCCATCCCAGAATCATGACCTGAGCTGAAGGCAGATGCTTAACTGACTGAGCCACCCAGCTGCCCCACAAATAACGTTTTATAACAGGGAATGTAGTCAAAGTGAATTCCATCATATAGATTTGTCTTAAGGAGTTATTCTCATTTTAATTTTTTTAAAAAGATTTTATTTTTTTGAGAGAGAGAGCATGAGTGGAGGTAGGAGCAGAGGGACAAGCAGACTCCCCGTTAAGCAAGGACCCTAATGTGGTACTTGACATGGGACTCGATCCCAGGACCCTGGCATCGTGACCTGAGTCTGAGTCAGACACTTAACCGACTGAGCCACCCATGTGCCCCCTTATTTTAATTTTTTTTTTAAAGATTTTATTTTATTTTATTTGATAGAGATAGAGACAGCCAGCGAGAGAGGGAACACAAGCAGGGGGAGTAGGAGAGGAAGAAGCAGGCTCCCAGCGGAGGAGCCCGATGTGGGGCTCGATCCCGTAACGCCGGGATCACGCCCTGAGCTGAAGGCAGACGCCCAACTGCTGTGCTACCCAGGCGCCCCCCTTATTTTAATTTTTGATCGGAGTCTTATCCAGCAACATATGCTGTTATGTCCTTTCTGGGTGTGTCCTAAGCCCACCCTTTCACCCAGGGTGAGTCACCTTTCCCTGCAGACACCTGTAACCTCACTCCACAAGGCTTTCCTAGATTCCACCGCAGAGCATTGGTTATGCTTGTAAACTCCTTACTTCCTGCATGCACATCCCACCTGGACCCTTGGCTTTCTTTCTGATCTCATAGCTTCCTTACTCGTGCCTTGCTTTTTCAAAGGTCCAAGCCTCTGGAGTTGAAATAATTCCGGGGACACGTCTTTGTTCTCTGCATCTGGGGGTGCATTGCCATGTGTTGGCCCTTCCTGCAGAGGTGGAGTGGTACAGTGACGGCATCCTAGGCTTTACAATCTCCTACTTAGCCTGGGGCTAAATTCCAGCTCCACCACTACTTTCTTCTTTAGACTTGGGCAAATCACTTAATCTCTCAGTGCCCTCATCTGTAAAATGGGGTTAAAGAGGGCCCATCTCATAGAGTTCTTGTAAAGCTCACATGATGGATGTATACAAAGACTCAGGCGGTTAGTAAGTACTCCCTAAATGCTGGCGGGTAGATCATTCTGTCCAGTGTTCGCGCACTCTGCTCACATTCCAGCTACTCCAGCCTGGACAAACAGGTCCACACACAATGTGCGGGAAGCCAGTTTTGCTGTATGCTCATCCAGGCTGAAGAGCCTCTGCCCTCAGGTTCACATCGTGGTGGCAGCAGACTTTTTGCCCGTGGGGCATGCCAATGTGTCTTTAAACTCCTTATTGATTCTCCTGGTTCTTTATAACAAGGGCAGGTCTTTTCATTTCATTGGAGCAAAGGAGAATCACACTTTTCTGATGACTTGTTCTGTTCCCTGAATTAATTGCAAGAAACCATGTCTGGCACCTTCGATCTCTGCTGTTCTTTCAGCTGGTGCTAAATCTGTGACCCCTCAAAATCCCTGTTGGCTGTTAGAGGGCCAACGCCAGGCTTGTGCTGACCCCCAGAGAACCAGCAAGGAGACCTGAGTGGCACCCGAAATAGTGCTGGCCTCTGGCAAAGCCAGCAAGTGCTTGTGCCCCGTCCTCCCTCTGTTCAGTGTTCTTTCCTCTCGTTTGGTTCTTTTTCCCCAGACAAGGGGCCCGTGTCAGCAAGGTACCTGTCAGGAAGGCCAGGAGCCCGGGGCCTTCTCTCTATCTTCTCTGCATAAACACCTCACCTGTGCAAGTTCAGGCTGTTCCTCTCGCCTGCTGTCACTGGTGGAAAGCAATCAAACATTCTCGCCCCTGTCCTGCCCCAGGTGTTAAGGGCCGAAAGACAACTTCAGGAACATTTGTTTTTAACAACAGAAATTTGGAAATAGACAAACTAATCCTTAAAGGTGACATTTTCAGCATCATACCAGCCTGGCTAGAAATAGAGGGTATGTGTGTGTGTGTGTGTGTGTGTGTGTGTGTGTGAGAGAGAGAGAGAGAGAGAGAGAGAGAGACACTTCATC